>NC_088928.1:54890000-54952500 GCF_038396675.1 Hydra vulgaris
TCAAAACACTTCCACATAATGAGCCTACATAAAAACCAGTAACTAATGTTAAGCTCGTTTAATGTTGAGAATTAAAATGACACTAATTTATTTCTTGTTATTATTTTTTTTATTAAGAAAATCAGAACAAAACAATGTAGTTCAAGTAAAAATTAATTTTTGATTATTGAAATTAATTTTTACAATTCAATAATTATGAAAGTCCATTTACGACACTGAAAGAATATTTTAGTTAAATTCACATGCAAGTCATTTATGTAATCAAATTACACATTTCTAAATTCGTAGAGACATTGCAATTTATGCATATTTTTTAATTGACTAAAATGCTAACCTTTAAATATCTCGAAAGCAGAAATAATGGACTTACATCACTTTCAAAATAAACGGTCCATATTGTTGTTTTGATTATGTAAAAATAATAAATTTTTTTTTGATTTGAGAGTGATCAATATAAAGTGAAATAATCGCAAAATAGATCAATAAATAAATAAATAAAAAAGTAAGATGAAAAAAAAAAACTTTTTTACGGTACTTGAAGTTTCATACCATTTGCAGCAAATCTGATCTTCATTGTTCAAATAATGAAACAAATTAAGCAAATTGTTTTTATATTTTCTTAAACAAGATAATACAACCAAAAAAAAATTGCATATAGGGAACACCCTCTTTTGTCCAAAATAAGGGGAAAAAACAGGCAAAAAACGACCTTTGGATCTATTGAGGGAAGTCATGGAATAATCTAATCATGAAAAAAAAATTTATATATATATAAACATATATATATAAATTAGTAAAAAACACTTATCTAACTTTTTTCTTCAACTTTAAGTTTTACCATTGCTGGATCATCAGGAAGAGTTCTCTTCCTGATGATCCAGCAATGATGAAACTTAAAGTTGAAGAAAAAAGTAAGATAAGTGTTTTTTACTTATTTATTATTGCTCTGTTCTTTAAGAATATTGAGCACTCTATTTGTAAAATACACTAACATAATTTACATATATATTTGTGTATATATATATATATATATATATATATATATATATATATATATATATATATATATATATATATATATATAAATTAGTAGAAAATCACTTAACTAAATTGTTTTTCATTTTACACTGTGTTTCATCAATAAAGACTTATCAGAAATAAATGATTAAATTAATAAAACTTCAATTTATACCAAAAATTAAATTACAGGAGATCGCAAATGTCTTAACTACTGTAAATTTTCACACATTTGTGGAATTTGCTGACACTATTAGAAAAAGAATTCTTTAGAAATGATTACTTATGCATTTTTTTTAAAAACATTTTATAAAAAGGGGGATTTTGTAGCAAATAAAATCCATAAATTTAAACAATTAAACAAAATCATACATAAGACATACCATTATTATTTTCAGTAATGTGATTATAAAATACACAACCAGATTTGCAAGAAGAAGAGTTCTAAAATACAATCAGACTATTATAGTTTTATTATAAAAGATTTTTAGATATTAAAACAAATTACTTGGTTATTAAAATAAGTGGAAATTTCATATTAAACTTACATTGCAATTTGACTGAAAGTATGTATAGTTAAAAGGAAATTTAAGGTTGCACACTGTCATACACTAAAAATAAAAATACTTATACAAAAAAAAGTTATATAAAGTATTAGTATATATTTAAAGTATATATAAATAATTGTTAATAATTGTTTTTAAAAATGAAATTAAAATTTTAAAATGTTATAACTGTTTTTTAAAATAAAATTAGTTTTTATTATAGACAGAGAAAGTTCTTTAGTCATGGTAAAAGCAACTTTGGAAGAAAACTTTTATATAAAACCTCAAATTTAATTTTAACAACTACAAGAAGACATAATATGAAAATTAGAAGAAAAATATATAACAAAGGCTCAAAAATGAAACAAGATTGCTTTGATGTTCAAAAAAAGAAACAAGCAAAATTATGAAACTATATAAACATTGTTCAATTCAAAAATAAAAAATAAGTATTTTACTAAGTAAAAGGTGTTATAGCTATAATTTTACTCTCTACTCAATAAGTTATGCCATATATATATATATATATATATATATATATATATATATATATATATATATATATATATATATATATATATATATATATATATATATATATTTATATATATATATATATATATATATGTATATATATATATATATATATATATATGTATGTATGTATGTATGTATGTATGTATGTATGTATGTATGTATGTATGTATGTATGTATGTATGTATGTATGTATGTATGTATGTATGTATAATAATAATAATAAATATAATAGGTTGTGGCTAGGAAAGGCTCATAAATCTAAAATGGTAATCTTCCAAGTGATAGTATCATAATAAACTACCAAGTAAATTGATACCAGAAAAAAATTCAGCTTCTAAAAATTGCCTTACCTTATCTATATTGCCATATTTAAGTTTTAAAATTACATTATAAAAACAAATCCAAAAACGCAGAGTGGACCCATGAACACTAAACAGTTCAAAAAAACTCTTTAATCTAATGCTTTGAATATGACCTTTTGTCTTGTCAACCAAACACTTTTTTTTCCCCAGGCAGAGTTTTGTTAATTATACTCCAGAGTAACTAAAGTTTCCTTTCTTAAGTTCCTTTGAATATCTTTGAATGAATTGTGAGAGGGTCACAGCATAATTTATGGTATGCTATTATCATTAGAATATCATATCACGCCTTTTTATTGATGGGTGATATCACGCCTTGTTGGTGATTTATAATACCACGTCTTGTTGGTGATGGGTGATATCCTGCCTGGTTGGTGATAGGTTATATCACGCCTTGTTGGTGATGGGTTATATCACGCCTTGTTGGTAATGGATAGAGAACTAAAGCTCTGTGAACTCATGGTAATCATCTCGTAGAAACTCAAGCTTTTTAGCAGCAAAAATTACTACCTCATCGTATGATATCAGACAACTTTAATGATTCTAACTTTATTAAACAGATGGATAGCTGAATACTAGAAACACTCACCGTAAATTACAAACTGCAAATTATGGTGAGTATAAACTGTTGGAAGATTCCTATATTGTGGTTTTAAGGTCACTTTATATTTGTCTTCATTTAAAATTTTCAAAATTTCAGACTAAATTACATTTTTTCCTAATTTCAGACAAACTTTTTTTCTAACTTAAGTTCAATAAAATAAAAGTCAATAAAAATAGACATTTATAATTAATTTTAATTAAAAAAAATTGAAATGAAATAAATTATTATTAAATCACTTTCCTATACAACTTTATGTATAAAACAGAATTATATGTACAAACAAATAATATGTTGAAAAAATTGAAACAAGTTGCAGTAACAAAGTTTTTGAAAAATGAAAAGAAAAGAAAAATAACAAGCAAATTAGTTATGAGATACAAATACTTGGATATATTATGTAAAACCATGGTATTTTTAAGTGATTAAAATTGAACTATCAACTTATATTTTTAAATTGAAACTTATTTACACTTTATAAAACAAAATTTATATAAATAAAACATTAAATCAGTATTATAATGATTTAATGATCCACTGTTTCACTTATGTAATGAACTATTAACAAATCAATTAACTATAAAAAAATAAAATTAAAATTAAAAATTTTATTAAAAAATGCTGCCATTTTTGTTGTGAATATAACAAGTGAAAATTTTTGCATTTTTAGATAGTTGACTCTTATTTGTTATTAATCGTAGACCAACACAAAATTATTTTAAATCTATAAGATGTCTTTTCCTAATTATTTTATAAATATATTCAAGCTTAAAAAAGTAACAACCTGCTTAAATTTCAGTCATTTATTTCAGACGTTTTAAGTACCTAAGTTATATTTTCATTACCTAATTTCAATACCTATTAAATTATATTTTCAGTACCTAATTCTAATTAGGTAAACCTTTGCATTTAGCCAAAAACTGCAAATGTAACCTATTTATGTAATGAGGTTAATGATATGTAAAAAATCAGAGAGTAAAATTCAGAGATGGAGTTCCACATGACATAATATATGATAGTAACTAAAGCAGGTGGTAGTTAGTTTGACATGTCTGGCTCTGTTAACAACTGTATTATATTAAGATACTACTATTTAAATACATTATACAATTTACTTTATATAATAAAAAATTTAGATGCAAAGAAATTCTTGTACAGTAGCACTGTAGGTTGTTTTTTGTTTCTTTGGGTTCCAGCATTTAATTGCTTAATTCAAAATTTGAAAATCTTTTTCATGAATTATATTACTAAAAACAATAATTTCTTTGTTTGTTTGAAATATACTATTTTTTTGTTTATTTTACATTGTGCTCTTAAGATTTTGCTATTAACAATTGTACTTGTGGTATTGCAATGAAGCTCGAGCAACATAATTGTTTATTAGTTTCATTTATTTCCAAATAAAACGGAATTTCAAAAAAGTCTAAGTAGCTAAAAGTTATTTGTTCTGAGAGTTTTCCGAGAATTTTCTGAGGAGATTTTTCTTTTTATAATTTAATTTTTTTTTTTTTAATAATAATAGGGGAACGATATAGTTATCTTCAGGTCAATAATCAAAAAGATTTCAAATATATCTACTCAGTTTGAAGTATTTTCAAACTCACTAGATTGTATTTTCAAATAAACAACAAAATTGTTGCAAAGTTTGGTCAGAACTTAGATTTGGGAAGGGGACGGGAAATTTGGTCAGAACCGAGATTTGGGAAGGGGACTAATTTAGTGCGAATTTCATAACAGCAAATCTGCATAAATACGAATTAGCGTAAGTACTAACTGGCGTAATTTCAAACCTGCGTAAAGTGTGAACTGATATAAATGTGAAATACTTAAGTGCGAAGCAGTTGCAAAAACTTGCACAACTGCGAACTTGCATAAGTACGCTGAAAAGAAGTTGCAAATATTGGCATAAGAGCGAACTGCTAGAAGTGCAAGCAAGGACGTATTAGTTAGATGAGCGTTAGGGTGTCCAATTCGGATATCCGAATGTCTGATTGTCCGGATAATCCGCCTAACTTTGACTATTCGCAAATCCAGATTTCATGAAATTATCAGACGATTCGGATAATTTTTATAAAACAATTAATATTAACAAATAAACATTGTTTTTTTTTTCGTACAAACGGCGGAAAACAATAAACATAAGGGATCGTCCATAAACAACGCAACGCCAACAATTTAAAAAAAAAACAGTAGTAGAGATCTTTAGTTCCTTCATGCGACGATTTTCATACTTAAGGCGCTATTTTAATTTTTCATTTAACTTAAGACTCTGCGAGGGAAAACTTATGATCATTTTTGAAAAATCTCTAAACGATAAACAAGTCATTAAAACGATAACCATAAGATGGAAAGTTTAATATAATAGCTATAAAAAATAATAAACTTTCAAATAACTTCATTATATTTATCGTAAAGTAAAAATTTATCTTTATTTTATTAAATTTAAGTATATTTTTTCCTACACTTTGTAAAAATCTTTTGTTGTTACGCTTTGTAGCCTTAAGTTGCAAAGTGCAACCCAAAATCTATCGAAACAAACGACGAGTAACAAATAATTTTAAAGGTGCAAACATTATATTTGAACTAGAAAAAAACATCAAAATCCTAGATCTAATCGAAGATTTTAAAAAGTTTTAAAAACCTAAGAAGAATTATAGGAATGATATTATCTTCTTCAGTCAAGAACAACATTTTACATGGATATGTTAATGAACAAGCGGGAAAGACAACACAGCTGGTGCTAGATGTTAAAAATCGGTGAAATTCATTGATAATCATGCTCAAATAAGGGCGTCCGCAACAAAGATCAATGATGGTCGCTTGACACACACATATTTACAGGATACTCTAGATGAAATTTTTTTTTTTGTCTTTTTTACATTTTGGCTAGTTTTAACAACTTTTTACTCACCTGAATCACTAAAAATGTATAGTTTTTATTTTGCAAACGATGGCTGATGATTTTTTTCACTAGTGTTCGATGACATCTTTTAATTGTATTTTTGAAACGAATGTAAACTTTTCTGTTTTTTATGTGTGGAAACAGTTACGTAATGATTAACCACTTAGAAACAGCTTTTTTTATCAAAAAGTTGCGCACGTTGCAAACACAAAATTTTTATTTTAAAGTAAATTATTATTCATACGGACTATAAATGTTATGTATTTTTAAAATATTCTGTCATTTATAGTTTTTTCTGTTGTATATTTTACCTTGACTTGAATTTTACTTCTAACGATACCTATCCCAAATACGAAAATTGCTAAATTGTGTTTTAACTGTATATAAAGGTTTCTGGAATTTAAATTCGAACAATTGTTTAAAATAATCAACAATAACAACACAACTTTCTTCATAAAAATAATATTCTAAGTATTAAGCTGTTCAAGACAAGTTTGTAGCTTATACGAATTAAAACGTTGGTTAGAACAACAACAACAACAACAACAACAAAAACAACAACAACAACAACAACAACAACAACAACAACAACAACAACAACAACAACAACAACAACAATAACAACAACAACAACAACAACAACAAAAACAACAAGATAATTATTTTCCTCAAAATTTACAATCATCTAATTACAATAATAATAATAATTATAATAATAATAATAATAACAATAATAATAATATTAATAAACATCACATATAAATATTAAACAATTTTAGTTGGTAATAATGACGGTAATCAAAATGTAAATAAAATATAAGTAATATTAACAACACAAATAATAATAATACTAATAACAATAAAAATAACATTCTATTGTAAACCTAACATTTTAAATACAGAATTTTATAATAATAGTCAAAAAGACGGTTTTTAAATTGTGAAATAGAGTTGAGTGATTGAAAATAAAGAGGTAAATTATTCCACGATTAATAAATGCATTTATTTGTAATAGAACTATCACCATATTTTACCGAACAGCGATTTGGGATAGATAATTTAAAGTTACTAAAAGATCGAAGGCGATAACGAGAACTTTTTTTTAGTGGTAAAAAAAATTGGATAATGACGTAGGGAGGTTTACTTGTTTATGATTCCAGACAAATAAACAATTTAATAGATAAACAAGATCATATAAGATCTTAGAATGATATTGTTGAAAGAACATTATTTTTAAAGCCTTGTTTTGTAGGTTAGATAATCTTAAAAAAGCATTAGACTTGCTTTGTCCCCAAACTTGACAATCATATTTAGAAGATGTGATCCAAAAATAGCATGGTATATGATAAGTAAAGTTTCATAATTGACATAGTGGCGAATTTTAGCTTGCACCCCATTTGATCTACACAATTTCAATTCTAATTTTTTAAGATGAGAGAAAAAGGGTAGATTTGAGTCAATTTGGATTTCAAGATATTTTAATGAAACTACGGAAAAGATTTTTTCGTCACTTAATCTAATATTTAGGTTTTAAAACATTTTTGAGTGACTCGATTTGAAAATATTGAGTTCAGCTTTGCTTTTTTTTTATCTTCTAATTCAAAATCTATATTTCAAAATTAAAAATTAAAAAGCAAAGAAACAGCTTCATGAATAAGTTAGAAAAACAACAAGATATGCTACAAATAAGAACAGGGCAGATAAACCAGCGTTAAATAAGACAACAGACTTCTACAACAGTAACAATGAACACCGTTTATTAAAACAATTAGACCGAACCCAAACAGTAATTAACAAGTGCTTTTAATGCCTTTTAATTTTTTTTTATTCCAAAATCTTTTGTATCATTGTTATTTCCATCACTATTGGAATTTCAAAATAAAATGTTTAAAGTATCTTGGCTCTCTGTAATAATGAACAAGAAACCGCTTCAACTGTTTAGTGCTTTTAACTTATTGATAGCAGCGCACATCAATGCTTAATTCTTTTCAAAACTTTGGAAGTTTGGTCCATTACCTGAGGAGTGGAATGATAAATTCAATACTACTTTCTATCCTTCTAAACAACTCTATATTGAAAAACAAAAAATAGATAATAGGAGTCGTGTAAGTTTCATTCAATAACATGCAAAAAAGCTGAAGAAGTTTTTCATTAAGGTTTGGGCCGTGTATGAAACTGTAGAAGGGTCTTGCTTGCAGTTTCAGAAAAGGAAAAAAAAACGCTAGAGTAGAGCATGAAGTAGGTTATGTTTGATTTGTTTTAATCTATCTTTTTACAATTTTACGCAAGCGTCAAATTGTTGTAAAATTTACTACAAGAACAAAGATATGCAAGTAGAGGCTTACAGCTTCTTTTTAAGCTCTGTAGCCCTAACAGCACATAAGTATGAGTTTTGATAAAATTTTTAACTTGCATTTGTTATATAAAAAATTTCTTGGGCTCTTTCTAAGGCCTGAAAAAATAGAAAAAATTTTCGCCAACTTACCACCCCAGGTTAAGTAAAAATATCGCTATCGTTAAAAATTATTTATTTATATATTGTTAGGTACAAAATTTATATAAATTATTTTCCTAATAGTAACCTGGTAGTCAAAAGTTTTAAATTATTTAATCCTGGTATTCAAAGATTTTAAACTAGCTTAACCTGGTCGCAAACAAATAGTTCGAATAATTAAAGAAAAACTGTAGCTCACTTTTTTTCTAGATAAAAAAATTTCGATAAAATTTCATTGAATAATTAAAAAAAATTTCATAACACTTTTTTTATTTTTTAAATACATTTTGTCAAAATTATTACAAGTTAAGTGAAAAAAAATAATTTTTTTTTATAGTAAATGCCATAAGCTAACTCACCCCGTAAAGATTGTGCTAACTTACGTCAAAAGCGTTGTTTTCAATAAGCAGTCTCTAGATCCTGATAAATTGAAATAGTGAGACAATTGTGACTGGAGTGTAAACATAATTTTTTTTTTTTCATACGACCAACTATTTTCTTTGTAAAGTTGAAAGACAGCAATGTTCTAAAAGCTGCATTTTTTTTCCAAAAACACATAAATCCTTGTGGATCATATGCGCATACGCGAATACTCAAAATACTTTAGTGAAAGATAAAATGGTCAAATACATAGGTTTCGTGTAATTTTTTGATGAAAAACTCTAACAATAAACGCAGTTCGTTAACTTACCACAACTCTAAACTTTCTCATCAGTGGTGGATTGAGTTTTTGCGTTGTTAGGGTGGAAAGTAGGGGGGTGGCAGGTGAATAAGTAGGGGGCAACATAGGTTAGGGAAAGCACATTTACCACGAGAAGCATTTTTGTTTTCAGAACCGCACTTGGGATAAATATATTTTATCCATGCTTTTATGCGCCTTTTATCATAACTATTAAGTACGTCTAAGACACTAAATAATTATCGTTATAAAAAAAGAAACAGTGTTATTGCATTGGTTTGGTTATTTAAAAAATATTCAAAATATACATATTACTGAAAACAAGCGTTAAGAAAAAAGTTTACTTTCCTGCTAATTTATAAAAAAAATTTTCTGCGGTATTTTATTTCCAGTGGGTACAGAACGTTTGTTGGACTTATTAACTACATCAGACGAACTTGTGACGTCTATAAGGCTTTGTATAGACGTCTTGTCTGCTAAGTTGAAGCAAAATGATTTATTGATAATTCAAAGTCAATGCTCTTAATAAGCTCGCATTTGATTAAAGTTAATGTTAGTTCATTTGTCATTGTTGACCACATATAATTTTTGATCTTTAGTCTACTGAAATTACTCTCTTCATAAGCAGATGTAGAAGAAAGAGTCAAGTCGATTTTGTAGAGTATAGACAAGTAAAAAAAAAATGATGTCATCTTTTAAGAACGGATGTACGTCTTTCATTTGTAATTCAGTCATCATTGTTGGAGATATTGATACATACACATTTTTGAAAGTAGGACCGGCGCGAGTAGGCTTCAAGTGGAGAGCGGGTTCTATACGGGTTTTTGTCGAAAACATTATTTACAATTAAAAACAAATCTAAATTGCTCCACAATGTTGAAATCAGTTAATTTATAATTTTTTGTTTTTCTTATTTTAAAAAAAAGTTTGCTAAGTCATTCTAGTTTTATCAACATGTGTCACTGTACAGTCACAATAGTTTTTATACACCAAACTATGTTAAAAATGCATTGACTGTGTACATTATGATTATAAGAGTAATTTTCTTTAAACAATACGTCTCTGTTTTTTTTTTGCCATAAATGCGCGCAAATTTGTAAAGTAGGTATGTAAACGATGGTTTATTGTTATCTAGTTTTCTATTTCTGTTTAAAATAAACGCAGAATTTGTGATCAGAAACTTGTATTTTAGTTAGCACCAGTTTACCGGCTTAGGAAGTGCGCGGTAGGAGGGGGGAGCTATTCCCTCACGCTCTATGCTAAATCTGCCACTGTACCTCAGAAACAATGAAAACTTTTAAAAAGAATTTACTGTAATAATTAAGATGGATAAAACAGGCTTACTATTCTGCTGATCAAAAATCCTTTAACTGGTGAAAGCATGAGTTCCAGTACTGTGTATTTTGAATTTTAAAGTTATACACTTCAATGGTAACCCAAATAAAAACGTAAAGCGATGATGTGTTAAACCTTTTCAATTACATCGTTGATTTATCTTAGAGATTTTTTAGAAAGTTGATTACTTAGACGAAGAAAATCAATTTCAAAGATTTTTAGAATGAAGGAAAACATTTTGCTATAACTTGCTATCCTCGGCAACAAAGGTGTTGTGTTTTTGGTTGCCATAAAACCTTTTTGATAAATGCAAATACACAAAATTAATAAGTTTATTTGAAAAAATGCAAAAATTTTACTAGTAAGAATTGTATTGAAACTTTTTACACTAAGTTGCTGTTTTATATCTATATTACAGTGAAGTTCTCAAAAAACCTAACTTGTCTAAATTTTTTGAAATTTAAATATGTTTTTGAGCACTTTATTCGTTTGCGCATACTTACATACTTTGGAGTATGCACTTCTGGAAACGTCGCTAATCATTTAAGGTTACTTATTCCTAAAATTTATCAATATGTGAAACTAATAAATAATTAAGCAATTGTGGCGTAGTTGCTAGAGCGGTAACCTTCTCAATCGATGAGAAATAATTCAGATGAATGCTTTCACAAACGCAGGTTACAGCAGAAAAGTTTGAATTTAATGGCATCAAATTGCAAATCGAAAAAGTATCTAAAATTAATCTACGAGAATTGTTTAGTATGTGAAAATCATGATTCTAGAATGTTTATAACTAGAGCTGCGCATAAACCGTTAGAAGACAAAGAAATTAATCCAAAAAAGAGAAATATGATAGTTTAATGAAAAACTTGCAAATTCTTAATAAACCATAATGATTTGCAGACCAAGATCCATGCTTTGGAGATAAATACATCAAACAATTAGCTAAAACTTTAAATATTTGCTTAAATATTTGTACTTTTCCTTAATGACTGTAGTAAAACTTCTAATGATCTTCAGCCTCTGAGCACTGCTATAAATACCTTAATTGTTTCTACAGCTGAATGCGAGCGTTCTTTTTCTATATGAATATAATCTTATCTACCTCGCGAAACTCTTTATTAATAAAAATTGTGTACTAGAGGTTATAAACACCGTGTTAAATCAGAGTTTGTTAAAAATTGTTTAAGTAGACAACACTTCTTTACAAACAGGGTTGTCTTTGGTATATATTTTTTTTTTGTATATATATATATATATATATATATATATATATATATATTTGATTCCAAACACAATTTTTTTGTAAAAAAAATTAAATATGTGATTCTGATTGATTGAATACTGGGTAATTAAAAAAATTTTCAACGTTTTTCAAAACTTCGTTTTGATATCATTTGATGGCGGAGTTTTTATTTAGTAGAGTTGCGTGTTGAGTTTAATGATGTAATTTGAAAACTTTTTGTTAAAATATAAACAAATTAAATTTTCAAACTATTAAAATATAAATCAAACTATAAAACTTTCAAACTATAAATTTAAAAAATTAATTTTTTAAACTTTTAGAATCATAATGCATAAAACCAAACTTTTTAAAAACAAGAAGTTTGATTTACAATCTACTTTTTTGAGATTTTTGATTATACAAGAGTTAAATATTTGATTAACAACTCATCTAAGATGTTAAGAGATACTGATCCAATCATTGTTTGAAAATTTTAATGATATAAGTGAAACCCATAGCTGAGAATATATATGTGTAGTATTTGAGGAGTATGTGTTTTTTAGGGGAAACTACTGGTATCGTAATTAATATATTTTATTTTTTTGTTTAAAAATTATTTAGTATCCCCCGTATAATTCCTGTATTTTTATATTAAAGAAATACAGGAGTTATACTCTTGTATGATCCAAAAATTATAAAAAAGTAAATAAAAATTAAATTTTTTGTTTTTAAAAAGGTTGAATTTTGCATTATGTTTCCTAAAGTTTCAAAATTTAATTTTAAGTTTGGTAACACCTGATGACTAAAAAATGAGACAAAATTTAAATCAATTTATGTATGCTATTCATAATCATGCAATTGAAATAAATTAGTATATTAGTAGGGAATTTAATACTCTAATAAAATTATATTATAGTTTTAAAATATTAATTAAAATGGCTCCGTATAAAACAAGTTTGCAAGAAGATCTAAGAAAACGCATTTGCCAATTTAGAAATTCCCATCTGGAAAAGCCAAAAATCTTCATAGTAAAACACTTTCTAGATGAAGGAGCATCGAAAGCGACCATATATCGTGCTCTAGAACGTGTAGACAATAATTTAGGCTACCAACAAAAAAAAGGAAGCGGTCTAAAGGCGAAAAAAAAATGGACAAAAAGCACATAGAACAGTTGAAGAAGGCATTTGATCATCATCACGGTGTTTCACAACGTCAAGTAGCTCGAAGATTCGATTGTGACCAATCATGTATATTTAGAATTCTTAAAAACAAGACGAATATTAGATACTACAAGAAGAAAAAGATTCCACATCGAAGCGAAAGCCAACTAGTTCGAATCAAACCTTTGTGTCGGCATATATATCGCAATTTTAGGAATTTTGATTTTGTCTTGGATGACGAATCATATTTCACATATGCGAATACAACACTGGCTGGCAACGATGGCTTCTATTCTAGCGACGTGTCATCTACAACTAGCGACGTCAAATTCAAAAGAAAGAAGAAGTACGAGGAAAAGACGTTAGTCTCTTTGATTATATCGCCCAAAGGGACTATCAAAAAACAAGCATACATCGGATGTCTCCGCAAGCAGTTAATACCCTTTATTGATGAACATTATAAAAATGAAGAGTACTTGTTCTGGCCAGATTTAGCTAGCTCGCACTATGAAAATGAAGTGGTTTATTTTCTTGATGCCAATAACATCAAATACCTGCCAAAGGTAAAAAATCCACCCAATGTACCAGAAGCTCGACCAATTGAGGACTTTTGGGGTTGAGACGCTTAGTCTACGAGGATAATTGGCAAACAACAAGCATTCCTCAACTCAAAAGACGTATCGTGAATTGTCATAACAAAATGGATCCTGAAGTGGCAAAACGTTATGCCTCAATGACTTCAGTTCGTCTAGGTCGAATTGCTTTTAATGATGTTATTGAAAACCAATAAATATATTTTTTTAAATGTCATATAATTGTTTATAAATTTATTTTAAATTAAATTTGATAGCTATGTAACTATGGCTAAAATAACAATTTTAAAGTTGTCTCATTTTTTAGTCATCAGATGTTATCATCTCATTTTTACATCATGCTAGACCTGTTCTAAGCCATCCATGCAGTATAAACTAACTACCAACACCCTATTTATTTTTCGTTATTTAAACACAATGCTATGGATGTAATTTTTATGGGGCCCCTATGTTTAAAATAGAAGAATATAGCTTTTAATACGATAGCAATTTATATTTTGAATATAATAACAGAAAGTAGTAAAATAAGAAGAAAAATATAGTTTTAAAAAAACAAACAACATACTTTTTGAATAGCATAAAAAGAATAAATATGAAAAAGAGTCACAGCAATAAATTTAGGCTTTTTTTAAATTATTCCTCAATGTATGATTGGGACATTTTATACATTCAATTCCAATTTTTAGCTGAACCATACCGTTCTTTTGTTTATACCACTTTGGATTGCAATCTTGGAGTTGTTGCTAAAAGCTTTTCTTTTGAGGTCACACTACTTGTTTTCTTAGAAGTCGCAGATAGTAAAAAAGCATTCGTATGTTTAGCATTAGAAAAGGATTAGTATATATCATCAGTTTTATACATAATAAGAGCTGCTTATTGAAATTTACCCAGTTGCAAATCATTAATATTAAGACTATTCTTACTTATATCAACTCTTTTAGTAGCAGCTCTAATGTTTTCAGCTGATGCCTAATGATTCCACATTGTTCCTCAGATGTTTTTATAAAGTTTTTTTGGTTTATTTTAAATAAGTGTAAAATGTAAACTTATATACCTTTAATTTATAAGAACTGCTTTTTTACTTCAAAATTTTAAATTTTAAAACTTCTTAAAATTCGAATTAGAGAGATGGTACTGGACAATTACAAAAATTGTTAAAATAAACATATAAATTTACGATAAAGATACAAACTTATGTAACCTAATTTTAATATCACATTAAAGTAATGAATATTTAACATAAGATTTGTTTTCAAATCTTACCTCTAAGTACATGCAGTATGAATATAATTGACCTTGTATAAACCAATCTTTAGTTAAATTTTTTTCAACTTTTAAATTAAAAAGTGTACATTTTCCTAAATATGATCTTGTGTTTATCATAAAAAACGTTGTAAAAAAAAAATTTATAAGACGTAAAAACCCCATGTAAATACTTAAAAATGTATCAAGTATCACTATGTATCTGGATTCATTCTTTTAGTAATGGGAACAAAATGCTGTGTATATTGATCTGCATTTATTGTTTTAATAATGGGAGCAAAATCCAGATCAACTGATTTGCATTCATTAAATCAATGACGACAATAAAAAAGTTTTAGTAAAATTAAATAAAAACAATCTTTGTTGACGATATCAATAATTTAAATGTTTTTATTGAATTTTGAATTATTATTTAACAGATTTGTAGTTGTTTCGGAAAAAATTCATCAAATTAAAATTTATTATTTATAAAGTTTTTTTTATATATCGTCTTTGTTTTAGCTCAATATTTTTTAAATTAAGGCACTAAAACAATTTGAATTAGATAAAAAAAGTAATTCAAAATGTTTAAATGAAGATTAAAAAAAGCTTTATTTAAAAAAAAAACTCAGCGCGAGTAATAAAATTGTGCTAACCCTAAACATTTTTTTGGTGCCTTTATTATTTATGGCGCCCTTCAATAACTAAATTGTTTTTTTCATTTGCACAGTCCGAGCTACAGTTTTATTGTGAAACAGAAACAACAAACTAAAAGCAAAACCCTGTGAAAATCTTACCTGGTGCTCTTCGCGGAAGGCATGGTAAGGGGAGGTGTTAATTTAAAACCATAACTGACTACTTGAATAGAAGGGTTGTGAACAAAGCAAACTTTCTAAAAACATTTAATTTGTAACTCAAGAAATTTTTATTTTCTCCAATTTAGCTTGTGCAAAACAAACTAAAGGCTTTGAACATATTCATAAATCTGTACAAATAAGTAGCGATGAACTACGGAAAAATTATTTTAAAAGAAACCATTCATCAAGTGTTAAAATAAGAATTAAAAAAAGTACAATAATTCAATAAAAAAGATATTAAAAGAAAAAACTTGAAACAATTTTATCAAACTTTATTATTGATAAAACCAGCAAGATTTGTTTTTTGAAACTTTTAAAATTTAATAAAATAGTTGACAACAGCTCAAACAGCTGAAAATAAGTAGTTGTGGTATTACCAGTATTAGAAAAGGGTGATATTTTGTATGCCACAGCTGTTTCTTAAGTTGACTGTAGAAGCTTTTGTTGAAAAAATGTTTCTCTAAAGAAAAATAACACGCGTAGGTATTTTTCTACTCTTTCGGAACATTTCCTATTATTTCAGAAAGTTAGATGCATTAAACTTTGAATAATGTTCAGAATATTTTTCCAGAGAGTAGAATAATTAGATGAATTGCAATTTCAAACATAAAAGTTTTAAATAAAATTTGATCTCAATCTAATTTTTCAAGTAAGATGTTTTTGGATCCATAAAAATAAGTGTAAAATTACACGATATCGTTAAGCACGAGTTGTTATTATTTCTTAAAAAGTACTATCATTTTGAATTGAATAGATAATGTATTTAAAAGCATCACGTTTATCTAATGGTAAGCTTAATATATTTTCAACAATACATTTGATGGTAAGCACAGCGAAAATAAAAGAAATAAAAATATTTTTATACATATAAATATTAGCATTACGGCGGTAGATTGGTCTAAAATATCAAAATTTTTAATATAATATTTTTATAACTTATAGAAAGTTAGAGAGAAAGACAATATGAATTTACAAGATTTATGTCACAGTGCTATGATATGCTGCTGTTGGCTGAACGCTTGACTAGTGTTCTTCATAGAATCATGAATAAAACAACATGAGAATATTTGTGAACTGTGATAATCATTCCCTCATTTTGGTAGGCGTCCGAGCAGTCAAAGAAGTAATGATGTTAAATTTTTTGGAACCATTGATGCACTTTATGTTTCCTTCTTTCGTTCAACCCAGCGCTGGGAAAAGCTTGAAGCAGTTGTATCTATGGCTTTGAAGTCTGACTCCGACACCAGATAAAGAGCAAAATGGAATCAGTAAAACCATTTAAAAAATATCTCCAGGAAAGAGCGGAAATTCTACTGAACACAATGCACGATAAAAAGCGCAACTTGTGAAACCAAAAGCAACACAAAGCAACTGTATAACCGAGTATTAACGTAAGATTTTATAACGTTGATAGGATTTTTAAACAAGATCTTAATTCGAATTGACTACGATCAAAAGAGGTTGCAGGATCCTAAAATTAATTTTCGCAATGCAGTTTTAAATTTATAAGCTCTCCAAAACTATTTTATGATAAAATTGAAGTGTTTGTAAGTGGCTTACTGAATTCGAATTTACAATAAACGGGACATTGAAATACGTCAAAGACGAAAAAAAAAAGTGAATGGCAAAACATCAAGAGTTTATCAGCTAAAAAGAAATTTGAAAAGCTATGAAAGGGACCTGAATTAAAAAGTAGAAACGTTCCTAATGAAAAATTTGGATTTCTTCTCGACATGGAAGAGTTTTTTTTTAAAGCCGAAAAAAGCTACTTAAAAAGTAGCTTTTTTCGGCTCGTTTTGTCCGATACTATATATATATATATATATATATATATATATATATATATATATATATATATATATATATATATATTATATATATATAGTATCGGACAAAACGAGTGCAACCAAATAATGCTAATTTAGTTTCTTTATATAAAAGTGCTGCATTTTTTCAATTTAGAGAAATAACTATGTAACTGTTTAGAGACAAAGTTCTTCAAGTTTTATTCATCACAAAGTTCATTATTTGTACACGAAAATTAATAAATTAATCAAAAGTATTAAAAAAAAGTTGATTTTTTTCTGGACAAAACAAGTGCAACTTGACAAAATGTTGACCAAGCTGTATTTCGCTATCAATATTTCGTGGCGAATCCTTTGTTGTCGATCGCAGCCTTGCATCTTCGAGGCATAGATTCGATCAGGTGATAAATGAAACTTTGTGGAATCGCTGCCCAGGTCTTTTGGATTTGTTCAAACAGTTGATCCTTATTACAAACACCTTCACGATTAATTCTGCGGTTGACGATCTCCAACAAGTTCTCGATAGGGTTGAGATCCGGAGATTGAGGCGGCCAATCCATCACCGATAGGTGGTTGTCTTGAAACCACTGCTTGACTACTTTTGCAGTGTGTTTCGGATTGTTGTCTTGCTGAAAAACCCATTTTATTAGCATATTCCATTCAGCATGAGGTAACATAACATCTTTCAGGATATTTTTATACATGAAACGGTCCATTATTCCATCGTTTCAATGTATTGGACCTAGACCGTTAGCAGAAAAACACCCCCAGACCATTACATTGTCTCCACCATGCTTCACGGTCTTATGGCAGTAACGTAAATCGAGGCGTTTTCCGGCCGGTCGACGTACACGGCAAATGCCATCGCTCCCAATGATATTGAACTTCGATTCATCACTGAACAGGACAGTTCGCCATATCTGCACATTCCAGTTAATATGAGATGTAGCAAACAGGAGTCTTTTCTTCTGGTTTTTTAGTGAAATCAGAGGTTTCTTTGCAGGACGTCGAGAAAACAATCTGGCTTCAACAGCACGTCGTCTGATTGTTCGGTCCGATACAGACAGCTCTAATTGCTTTTGTATCTCGACTGATATCTAGGAATCCTTCTGACGGATCTGACGATCATAGAATCCTCCCTAGAAGTGGTGGAACGCGGTCTTCCGCCTTTGTTATCTGCTTCCAACTTCCCAGTAGAAAAATATTTGGAACATAGTCTTGATACGGTCCATTTTTTCACATGATATTTATCACAAATACTTTTTTGTGACATTTCACTTACGTAATCGCCAATAATTTTCTTTCTTAGTTCCAATCCAAGACTGTCGGGAGCCATTTTTGCACTTGAAGTCATAAAAATAATAAAAATAAATAGTCACGCTTCTCAAGGCTTACCGTGTTAAGTTTACCTTGTGATGATACAATAATGCTATGTGGAACACAACGTCTTGGTTGGATGTGGACTGTATTGATGTAATGAAACACTTGTTGTATTTCACTTCTTGTATAGATGTTCTTCGATAAAACATTTTTTAATATATCTCACTTCGATAAACTGTCTTGATAATACTGACTGATTGACTTCCATATACTGACTGAATTACATGTCGATTTACATGTCTCTTATATAGTAAAATAAACCTGTGTGTACCTGTTCTGGAAGATTCTAGATGCTTCTTTTTGATGCTTCTGGATGCTTCTGAATGTTTCTGGATATTTCTGGGTGCTTCCAGATGCTTCTTCTGGAAACTTCTGGAAGCTTCTGCATGCTTCTGGAAACTTCTGGATACTTCCTTAAATTATTAAAAAACTTCCGTGACGTTGACACGGACCAGACTTAAGGAAATGAAACAAACCAAAAAAGTTGCACTTGTTTTGTCCGCTGCAAAATGGCACTTGTCAACGAAATTCTGCCTGTGTGCTGTCACCTGTCAGCTGATTGCTCATGTCATGGCATGCTATGTCTCCAGACTCCTGAACTGTTTGCTGTGGTAGTATAGTTTATTTCGTTTTTAAGACATGTAAAATTAGGAATAATTTTTAGCATTGTTCGATGTTCGTTACAAATGTTTTGTCCAATACTGTATATATACATATATACACACAAGTTTACCAATATAACTTTATCAATTTTCCTATTTCATTGCGTAACAAGTAAGACCATCTGGTGAGAAAGAATATAATTTTCTAAATTTATAACTCACATATTTTTAAACTTATTAATTTACACCTTCGACCGTTAGATCAATAAATGTTTATAATGTACATGGCATTTCTATTTAATTCATTCACGGATTTCATCTTGAAACAACTCTTGTGGCATGAAGTCGTCACTGGTTTCCGGTGAAAGACTTTTGAAGGAAGAAATATTATAATAAGCGCTTTCTTCGTTGATTTCAAAGCTGAAGTAATAATCTTCTTCAGATATAATATTTTCAAGATGTTCACGTAACTCTGTAAAATTAGGTCGCTGCAATGGATCTTCATTCCAACAGTGCAACATAATATCGTACCTAAAATTATGTATACATTTTTATGTTATGCATGTTTTATTTTAAAGGTCAAAAAACAGAAAAAAAGATAAAGGGGGTACATCACTATAAAAAGTAAAATTATATATATATAAATTACACAAACTAATTACATAGTTTCAGAGCAGTTTTGTGGTTTTTCCATTCTGTATCCAGACTTCAAAAGATTCAAAAGTTCACGATTGCTTATGGTAGGGTAAGGTGTGCCTCCTACATAGCGTTCAGAAATACACAAGAAAAATAATTTTCAAGATGTAAAAACAATTTTCAGAATCAAAAAAAGTTATCAGGCACTTACCAAGTGTAACAATTTCAAACAAAACAACGCCATAAGACCACCTAAAACATACCAATAGTAAAACTATTTGACATTTATATTTATACTTTAAAACCGTTTATAAATAAAAATATTTACAAAGAAAAAAAATACTAAAAAATAATAACAAAATATTTACACGTCACTATATATAGTAAACACTTGATTAGATAAAGCTTCGATTGACATCCATTTGACTGGTAAACGACGAGTTTTTTTGCTCATATATATTAACTCATCACTTACATTCCTTGTCAGACCAAAATCGGATATTTTAACATTATTATTAGTGCCAATCAATATATTTCTAGCAGCAAGATCTCGATGTACCAATTTTAAAGTAGAAAGATATTCCTGAATAACAAGTTTAAATAATAATAATAAAAAAAACAATAATTAAAGAATTAAAAAATGGAAAAAAAAGCCAAACTTAAACAGATTTATACCATTCCTGAAGCCACTTGCCATGCAAAACTAAGTAAATCATCTTGTGTTATCAACTTAGATTCATTTGAATATTCATCATTTGTCGTTAAATCAGATTTAGTATTTATTAATTCAGATTTAGTGTTTTCCCTTATTAACGTTGGCTAAAGTGAATTTATAAAATGCTTATACCGTTAAAGGAAACATTAACAACTCAGGTACACATAAAATAACACAAAAAATTTTCAAATTTTTTATAATAATAAAAAAAAAGCTTATTATCTTTTTGAATCCAAAAAAAATATATACAACTAAAAAAAATTACAGTTTACGATTTGAAAAAATAACTCTAGAAGGTCTAGAAAAATATATTTAGAAGAATAACCTCGAAAGATTTTTCATAATTTGGAATGCCTAATATTGACTCTCTATAATCTCTTCCGCCAACTGATCCTGAATCAACTTTAGACAAGCAAACCTAAAAAAAATGTACTCTAATAAGGTAAATAATTCAGTAAGAACCATTGTAAGTACGAATTAAAAAATCTTACTTTGCTGCGCTTATTTCTTAAATAATGTAACAAATCTCCATTCTCCATAAACTCAACGATCAAACATAAAGGTTTCTTTATTGTAGAACAACCAATCATGTTAACAATATTCTTATGATATCCAATAGATTTCATAAGACTAATTTCCTCACGAAAATCGTTTATCTCCGATTGGTTTGCACCCTCTGTATTAAAAAAGAATATTCAAATTTATTGAGTAATGACGCAATAATACTTAAATCAAAAAACTTTCTTACAGATAAGAAAACTATAATAAAATATCTTAAAAGGTGTCATACTATGGAAACAATAACTGTCAATGAATCTGCAGGCGTTAAGGCCCACACATTTTGCCTTTTTCAGTCTCTAGCACAAATAGTCAAGTTTCCAACTCGCTTTCCAAACAATTCAAATCATTTAACTTCTCTACTGAACATGTGTCTTGTTTCTGATCCTAGTCAGTGCTCAGTTTCTTCACATTTACCCTTAAGTACTTCTGATCACGGTTTGATCTCTCTTAAACTATTATCTCAATCTTCTTCAAAAAAAATTCCCCAGAAAATAGATGTCTGCTTACTATTGCGAGAAACCATTGTAAATTGTAAATATTCTCAGCTCACAACACCTTGTATTTCATCTCAAAAATAAGGCTCCAGAGACTTCTTTGGAGAATCTTCAACAGTGTCTATAACTTGAGCAAATCCGTTATTTCACCTCTCTTGTATAGTTTAGACTTTGTTACCCTACCTAAAAAAAATGCTGAATTGTTAGCTAAAAACTTTTCATCAATCTCATCTTTTGATTCCACTAATCACATCTTATCTGATATAGCCAACAAACAGGTTGATCCATTACTTGATATTTGTATTACTCCAGCTTCTATATTTAAAGTGATTTCCTACTTAGACTCTTCTACAGCTTGTGGCTCAGAAAACATACCTATTATAGTCTTGCAAATGTGTTCGCCGGAGCTGTCCTCTATACTTTCAAAACTATTTAACAAGTGATTATCAGAGTCTTGTTTTCCAGCCTGCTGGAAAGCGACATCTGTTATCCTATTTTCAAAAATTCTGGAGCACAATCTGACTCTTCTAACTACCACCCCATAAGTCTTCTTACTATCATTAGCAAGGTACTAAAATTTATTCTTGTCTTGATAAGAACCCAACACTCTCTGATTACTTGGAGGAGACATTTGAGCTTGAAAAGAAAATTACTTCTGCAACAACATGTGGCTCTCAGTGGCTTGTGAACTTTAACTCAGATAAAACTCTGCAATAATCTAGATCTTCCTCTATTTATGAACGACAATGTACTTGATGAGTCATCTACCCTTCATCTTCTAGGATTTACTTTTACTTCCAATCTTTCTTAGAGACCATATATATGAAATCAATTGCAAAATTAGCATCTGCTAAGGTTGCATCTTTTTATCATGCTTGCTTTTCTTAATCTGAATCCTATTCTTTATCCTTATAAATCTCTAATTTGTCCTAGTATGGAATGGATGCCCTTTCTCTTTTAGACAAGGTGCAAAAAAGCATTGCAAATATAGTTTGAACTGTTCTTGCAGCCAATCTCCGACCATAATCAAATTGTCGTAATGTTGTTTCTCTTTCTATTTTCTACAAACACTTTAATGGGCACTGCTCTAAAGAGCTAGCGTCTCTTGTGCCATCTACTAAAATTCATTCTCATGTTACTCGTCATTCAATAAAGTCTCATCCTTTTGCTGTGACTGTTCTTAAGTGCTCTAAAAATTTATTTTTGTCCAGTTTTTTTCCTTGAACATCATTTTTTTAGAATTCGCTTTTTAGATTCAGCACCTGTAGGATGTACAGGTGCTGGATCTATTAACTGACATGCTGAATTTATTGACTAAAGTGGAAATTGAGTGTTATAAAAAAATTTGAAGAAATTGACTCTGAGTGTTAAAAGGAACTGAGAAGTTTTTTGCAATAAACTTTGTTTGAAATAATGTAAAAAGGTAAAGCGACAGCTTGGTAGAATAACTCAAGATGTTTCAAAACCATATGAAATGCATTAGACTTTGAAATGATATTTGAAATGATACTCAACCGTTATACTTTACTCCTGATGTCAAAATAGAAACAAATGCAGCCACTTATTGTAATAATATAGAAAACCATAAATAGCTAATTAAAGACGTGTCAGAAATAAACATCAAAAACTGAAAATAGACTTGCAACTAAGTGCCAAGAATAGAATGTCTTTAAAATACCTCAATTGATGTTTGTTTGGGTCAATTAAAAGTATAATTCTATTGTGGAAAATGCTAGAGTGTTCCATGACACAATGTGGTTTATGATTTTAATAGTTTTTAACTTATACAACTTATACAAATTATACCTGGTATGAGGTATGGTGGCAGCCTGTTAGAGGTATGGTGGCGGCCTGTTAGTAATATGGTGGCAGTGTGGTGATGGTTAATGGTATGGTGGCAGTGTGGTGGTGGTTAGTAGTGTGGTGGCAGAGCGCTTGTTTTGTAAGCAAGAAGTTTCTAGATTGATCCTAATTGCTGAAAAGTTTTTTCAAGGAACACAAAAGCTTGTGAAAAGATAGATTGAAACAGTTTGACGGTAATGATGATTCTTTTGTTTAATATTTTAGATACTATTTTTATAATTAAAATTTTTAGAAAAAACCAATATTGATAGCAAATTGCGCCATTAGCACAGAGATGTGCAGTTGTTTTGTTCCTGTTAAACAAAATGTTAACAAAGGGCTCCTCATGTGACTTATGTATTGAGTCAAGAAGATCTAACACTCACCATCATAATCAGGAAACAATGTAAAAACGGTTTAGAACCACGCTAGTTTATTAGATAAAAAAGAGATACAAGGCTGGTCAACAGTTTTCTCTGGAAATCTTCACCCAGTTCTGAACTTGTAAGTTATCACAAAATATTTAGATGTGTCGGCTTCATTAAAAAAATAAATAAATAATTAAATATCTAAATTAAGTAAAAGAAAAAATTAAGTATGGAAAAATTTTTTTTTGATTACATTTGCACATTAAATTGAGATCTGGAAAAAGAAAAATTAAAAAGTTTTCAAAATTAAATTAGATTTAGTTTATATAATTACCTATATAATATATAGGTATAATATGTGGGTAATAACTTGCATAATATTACTATGCATGTTTTAGATTTTGAAAAACAACATTTACATTTGTTAACATACTGTATGTTAACAAATGTAAATGTTGCAATAGAATTTAAAAATATAACACAGTAACTAACCTCTTAAAAGTTTAACAGCAACATTAACATGTTTACTTTCACGAAAAGAAGAATCAGGTTTTTGAAGAACACTTTTTGTTTTAGCAAGAACATTTACATTGATTTTTGCAACAAAGACAGTGCCAAAAGCCCCTTCACCAATTTTTTTATCTAAAACAATACATTCAGGGCTGATTTCCCACTCATCTGCTTTTCTAGAAAATTAAACAAAAACATATTTGTTTGGAACAACGTATAGTAAAATCTTTTTTTGCATATTTTACTTGTGTTCATAAAAAAAAAATTAAAAAAAAATAAAACAATTTTATTATTTTAATATAATATACTTTTTATTATTTCAACATGATGATTACAAAAATAAAATAAAGAGTTTTTTTTAATTGTAATAACCATGGACGGACAGCACTCTTCTTCTTTTCTGTATCCTTAGCCCTATACTCTTTTTAATTTACATTAACAATCTACCATATATTCTCACATCTAAGGTGGCATTGTTCGCTAATGATATAATCATTTATTCTTGTCATGATAAGAAGCTACACTCTCTGATTGCTTGAAGGGGGCTTTTGAGCTTGAAAAGGATCTCACTTCTGCTACAGCATGGGTTTCACAGTGGCTGGTGAACTTTAATTCAGATAAACTCAAATTTTTTCAGCCAATCGTTATTGCAATAATCTAGATCTTCCTATATTTATAAACAGTAATGTACTCAATAAGTCATCTACCCTTCATCTTCTAGGATTAACTCTTTGTTCCGATCTTTCTTGGAAACCATATATCAAATCCGTTGCAAAATTAGCATCTGCTAAGATTGCATCTCTTTATCGAGCTCAACACTTTTTTACTCTGGATTCTATTCTCTATCTCTATAAATCTCAAATCTGATCTTGTATGGAATACTGTTACCATATCTGGGGCGGATCTTCTAATGATGCCCTTTCTCTTTAAGACAAGGTGCAAAAACGCATCGTAAACATAGTTGGACCTGCTCTTGCAGCCACCCTCCAAACATTATCACATCATCATAATGTTGCTTCTCTTTCTCTTTTCTACAAATACTATAATGGGCACTGCTTGAAAGAGCTGGCATATTTTGTGCCATCTACTAAAATTCATTCTTGTGTTACTGGCTATTCAATTAAGTCTCCTAAGTGCTCCAAAAACGCTTATTCATCTAGTTTTTTTCTTCGAATATCAGCTCTTGGGAATTCGCTTCCTTCATCTTACTTTCCTGATTCATATAATTTGCAATCCTTTAAGTCATCTGTCAATCGTTATCTTGGTCTACAATCTTCATCTTTTCTCTTCCAGTAACTTCCAACTTTAATTAGTGGTTGCTTGCAGCCTTGTTGGAAGCGAATTGTTTGAAAAAAAAAAAAAGGTTTTGAAAGATTTTAAAGGGTTTAAACCCAAATCTTCAAAAGTATGTGAACCAGGGTCTCAAAAGAAGCGTATTTATAACCAAAATTTCAAAAATAATATTTGTTTGTAATAAAACTGAATATATATATTTATTTTTAATTTCATTTGTAAAAAATATTTTTAATAAATTTTAAATAAAAATATTTGTTTTTTAAATTCTCTGTAAAAAAACGCTTCTTTTTAGATCCAGGTTGACATACTTTTGAATAAGTATTTTTACTTTTTTTTTAAATGTCTAGCCATTTTACTCCAAATATTTGGAATTTGAACCCCATTATCTTTAAAACTCGATGTGATAGAAGAAAAAGGATTGCATATTTGAAATCAGAATGAGGAATACTATATGAAAAACATGTTGTATGCAAAAAAAAAGTAAGAAATAAAAATTTTCTTGGGCTGTGATATTTATTAACTTATTATACATAGCAATTTAAAACAGGAGTATCATATCTCTACTAAAAATATAAATTAAACATTAAATAAAGCACTAACTGTCATAATATTCAAATCAAACTAGATATTTGTGAAGTTACATGTTTAGAATGGAAAAACATGAAACATTTATAGTTATTAAAATTTATAGAGATGCAACTGATCTGAAATGCAAAATATTCACAAAATGAATCTTGTTTTGTTTTTTATAAATTAAAGTTGGTCTAATTTTTCCTAAAAACAAACTTATTGTGATTAATAACATTTTATTCATCTTATTGAATACATTTAATAATAAAAACAAGAAATTAACTATTATGTTGTGTCATCAGCAACAATAGCCACTCTACAGGTAAGATAAGGAACAACACAGGGCGAAGAATGGCAATTTGTGGTACACTAGAAGTTACTGGAAATGAAGGAGAGTGTTGTCCTTAAAGGGCAACTTTGTTTTTGCAATTGGAAAGGAATGATTTAATAATTTTAAAAACTTTTCCAGATAAACCATACCAGGTTTATCAGGAGGTTATGGATGTTAATACAAAAGCGTAATAAATAAATGCATATTAATGTAACTTAACTCAGCTTTAATATTAATACCATTAAAAGTTATTTTGCGTCAAAAGCGTATTTTTAAGTTATTATTTTTAAGTTATTAGTTTATAGTTAAGTTAAGCATTAAAATTAAACTTATTATGAAACCAATTTAAAAATTAATTGAACAATATAGTTATATTAAAACTACATATGAAGTATCTCTAAAAAGCCCCTGCAAGAACATTTTAGCTGGTGGCCTCGGTAGCCCACCAAGTCCATTTTGGACAAGCTATTCAAAGCTTATACACTCATTTACGCCAACAAAACATTTACTAAAAAAACAACTATTACAATACTGTCCACTATAATAATGTCCTATATTGATGAATGGCAATCCTCTCACTGAATTCTTGATCCTCTCATATTGATGAATCCTCTCACTGATTTCTTGATCCTCTCATATTGATGAATCCTCTCAATGATTTCTTGATCCTCTCATATTGATGAATTCTCTCACTGAGTTCTTGATTGCTAAGGTTGCTACTCTTTATTATGCTCACCATTTTCTTACTCCTGGTTCCATTTTCTACCTCTACAAATTAATATTATAATTTGTCCCTGTATGGAACACCATTGTCATACTTGGGCTGGTTCTTCTATTGATACTCTTTCTCTTCTAAACAAAGACTAAAAACATATTATAAAACCTAGTTAGACCTGCTCTATCTGCCAAGCTTAAACCTTTCTTCCATCGTCATAAAGTTGCATCTATTATTCTTTTTTACAAATACTATCATGGTTACCATGATAGTATTTGTAAAAAAGGAGCTATTATATTTAGTTCCATCATCCACAACTCATTCTTGTTTGACTTGTTATTCAGTAAAGTCTCATCCTTTTACTGTATCTGTCCAAGCAAACTCTAAAAAGTTTTATTTGTCTAGTTTTTAGCGCCACACTGCAACCCTTTCGAACTCTCTCCCACATCTATTCTTTGATTTCTAGTAACTCCCAACTTAATAATAGTTGCTTACAGCCTTGTTGGAAGTGAATAAGAATTAAAAAAAAAACACAAAAAAACTTTATAATATATAATACCAAATTTATAGCTAAAATTTACTTACTTCTTTAACTTTTTTCTTTTGCGCGATTTTAAAAACTTTATATTTTGCATAACTTTATTTATATTTATATTAACATGATTCAAACCACCAATTAAAATACTATTATCATTTTGAAATATACTATTACTTACATTGTAAAAGTGTTTAGATCAAAAGTGCACTTTTGAAGTATTATTCTTACTAACACTTACATTGTATAAGTGTGAAGTTCAAAAGTACACTTTAGAAGAGCTATTCTTACTAATACTTACATTGTTAAAGTGTAAAGATCAAAAGTGCAATTTGGAAGTGTTATTCTTTGTTTCTTGCGACGAATTATTGATAAAACAACAACCACAAAAATGATAAGAACAATTAAAACAGGAAATAAAATTGCAAAAATGTTATTTGGTAAGCTTTCTAAACAAACAGAAAATCATTTTAATAAAAATTGGTTTTTATTTTTAAATATATAGTTTTTTTTAAAGGTGTAAAGTTTTTATATTCAGCTTAAAAGTAGCTTTTTTTTGTTCAAAGCTAATTTTATTAGAACCTGAAAACTCATGATTATATGAATTCTCAATAAATTTTATTAGAGGAACCTGAAAACTCATGATTATATGAATTCTCAATAAAATGTATATATATTCTTTTATTTCAGAACTAATGCTACAAAAACTTATGTTATGTTTAATAAAAGCAATTGTTTGATTCAAATAACCTTCATTCATTCTTGCACAATGTTTTATTACTCATTATTCGACTTTATATCAACACAATTTCAATTAAAATATAAACTTTTTTAAAGAGAAACAATACTTTATAAATGTAAAAACTTACGTCCAATATAAACATTTTCAATTGATGTTGGGCCTAAAAAGTAAAAGTATTAAATCTTTTATTTATAACCCAGTAGGCACAAGTACATCTTTCAAACGTTTTGTAAACGTTTAATGGTCGCTTGAACAACGATTGCATAAGTAAAACATTTTAAAATGTTCAAAAAATGTTTTAATAAGAATTTTTTTATCTTTTGATTTAATATTTTACAGGATCTTTAAAAAATTTTTCTTAGCTAAAAACAACATATTGCGCATGCGCAACTTTACTTAAAAATGGAGTATTTTTACGTTTCTCTACAAATTTTTACGACTGTAAAGAAACTTTTTTAAAGTAAATTACATATTTATAAATTCTATGATATATGGTACTCCTTCTAAGATATATGGCCATACGTAATTACTATACATATATATATATATATATATATATATATATATATATATATATATATATATATATATATATATATATACATATATAAATATATATATATATATATATATATATATATGTATATATATATATATATATATATATATATATATATATATATATATATATACATATATATATATATATATATATATATATATATGTGTGTGTGTATATATATATATATATATATATATATATATATATATATATATATATATATATATATATATATAGAGACACACACATATATATATATATATATATATATATATATATATATATATATATATATATATATATATATATGTGTGTATATATATATATATATATATATATATACACTTTTGTGTGTATATATATATATAGATCTATAGTTTGTTGTCTTTGGGAATAGCGGAAGGAAAAAAGTAATTCTTACGCCAACACATACGTCACTTTTAATTACTTTTGACTTTCGTCCAACATTTGCGTGTTGGACGAAAGTAAAAACCATTAATTTAATTACAAATAAATCGTTTTTAAAAAAAACCACAAAAACACAAACTTAATTGACCAGAATGTCTTAAAAACATTCTGAATGTTTTTAACAATATAAACAATGTTTTTATTTTTATTTTTTTTAATAAAATGTTTTTATTTTTAATTTCTTTAATAAAATGTTTTTATTTTTATTTTTTTTTACTGTAAATCATGCGCGGAGTGTTGCTACATCGACTATTTTATAGCCTGACTCGCAACAAACTGCTGCTACATCGACTGACAAATAGCCTGACTCGCAAGGGAGTGCTGCTACATCTACTATCTTTTAGCCTGACCCGCAAGGGAGTGTTGCTACATCGACTGAGGGTTTGGTTAGGGCAGGCAGTCTCTCAATTAATAAAAAAAAATAATTCCGGTCTTGCATTTTATTTTTTACTTTTTGTCAACAAAATATGGAAAAAATTTTCGAACAACATCTACGGGTTGTATATATATATATATATATATATATATATATATATATATATATATATATATATATATATATATATATATACACACACACAAAAGAACAACCTGTACAAAAACAAGCAGAAACATCAGTACATTAACTATCCTCAGATATTGTTAGAAATGGCAATTAATTTAAATTTAAAACAAATAATCTTATTTTAGGTTCTTCTGATTCCAATAAGAAACCTATACTGAACGAGAAAGCCACAAGAAATGTTGATATTTTTGTTTCACAACTAAATCCTCTAACTACAGAGAAAGGTATTATTGATTATACCTATGATATTTTGCAAATTGAAAATGATACTTCTGTAAAATATGAGAAGTTGCAAATTGAAAATGATTACTCTGTAAAATTAAGTTGCAAATTGAAAATGATTACTCTGTAAAATTAAGTTGCAAATTAAAAATGATTATTCAGTAAAATATGAGAAGTTAAAGTCTAAAAATATCCTGGATACTCTTCGTATTATATTTGTATCTGTTGATCTCAGTTAAAAAGGTTTTAACAATAATATATGTAGATATTATATATATATATACAGACTGTTTAATCTCAAATGAAGCTTGGCCAAATAGTCTGCTTGTGAGAAGATATTTTGAGTCCAAAAATGGCCATCAATAATAGCTTATAATTTTGTTCCTTCAGCTGTCGTCTTTTTAAAAATAGTGTTTTTGCTATAAAGAATATATGTAATAACTATGACTTTATTATGCTTCAAGAGCATTAGTTATTGTTTGATGAGCTTGATTTGCTAAACAATGTTCATAACAATTATTGTGGCATTGGTTTATATGCTGTGAATAGTGGTGAGCAAAAAACATTTTTTTAATTTTACATTTCATTCCATTCAAAAAACATGTGTTTTTCGCATTTCAATTATTGAATCATCAACTCTTAGGCAAAGCGCAATAACAAGTCATATATTCAGCTTGCCTTAGTTTTATAGCCTTAAACTTACGTGCTGAATTTAAAAGTCAGCTTTTTAAAAGAGTATATTTGAAAGCTCTGCGGCTTAGCGAACTATAACTACTTTATTTAATACAAATTCAGATAAAAAAATACTTTTAATACTTTATTAAAATCTGCTGCTACGATGCATCTTAAGCAAGCAATATTCAAATATTGCTTGTCAAGCATTTAGTATTGCTTACCAAGCAATATTCAGTTAAGCGAAACGCATAACACATAAGATGACCATAATTATCAACTTTGTACTGTTTTAATGTTTGAAATTGCATATAATCTTTAAATATAACAGCTTATAATTTTTAATTGATTGTTGGATTCACTACCATCCCTAAAATATTAATTATTGTGGCTGTTTTCTGAGTTGTGTGTAAAGAAAGGAAGAGTGATATCTGCGGTAGTGGTAGAGCGCCTGCCTCATTAGCGAGAAGTTGCAAGTTCGACCCCCACCATGTTCCTGGTAGTAACTTGTTTCTTTGCGCAGCCGCTTTGTTCGTCAAGGTTTGTGATTCGGAGTTGAGAGAGGATTGTAACTACAACTAAAGTACTTTATTAGCATTTTTAATGGATGATTGGATTAGTGAGGACAAACTTATGTTTTTATTCTTTGGTTTGCTAAATGAACTTTTAAAATCTTGCAATAGGCCTTTTAGGTTTAAATTTATCAGTGCATAGTTTTGTTTAATGTAAGTCAACCTACTAGCTCTTTCATTAGCTAGTATATTACTTGTTATTTTATTATAATATTTGTTATTTTACATGATATTATTATATATATTACCAGTCTTTCATTAGAATTTTGCAACTTCCTGTGGATAAAGCCTCAAGTACTAAAGGTTCTTTCAGTAGCAGCTGAAGAAGATAGCATTAATAACATTTTAATAGCTAAATCAGCAAGTGGACTAAATTTTTAGAGCTTGCTAATATGTTATAGAATCCTGATTTCTAGCGAGTTGTTTAGCATAGCTATTTGACCAAAGTCCAGTAGAATTTACAAACTGGATAATATCTTATGCAATAGCTGACAAATCAACATAATTATTTATAGACAAATTTTTTGCTAAGATTTCTGTATACTCCATTGCTTCCAAAAACTCTGATCCAGATAGGATTAAACCTTTTATTTGCAGATCAAGTATCAAGCAGCTAATGTAAAATAACTTTGCATTTGAATACTTTCTAAATTCAACCAACCAAAAAATTTCAACCCTGCTTCGGATATAAAGTTATCAAGAGCTAATTTTATATCTGATAACTATACTATATATACTATACTCAATACTGCTTCCTCTGCTTCAAAAACTGTAATTCAATACAAAATCTTTTTTAAACACTCACAAGTCTGCTCAAGGCCTTGCCAAAATGTATTGTTTAATATTAATTCTTTTGACTCAAGTTCCATAGAGAATTTCTGGTTTCCAGGATAAATATCTTAACAAGTGTTTGAACATTTGCTTGTTAGATAATACAGTTCCAAGTGTTATAGCATTACCAGCAAACCGAGTTGTTGACTCCAGCTTTAATAAAACAATTTTTTTTGTTTTTGAATGGTATCAAACCAAGATTTTAATGATGAATTGATTATTTCTTTGACTAAATTAATCGTTATTTTCATAATATTTTTTAAAAATAATGTGTTATTTAGATCAAGCATTAGAAGACTCAATATGTGTGCCACACACCAATAGAAAACTAAGTGATACTATAAAAAAAATTAAAATATCTATTAAAAAAATTAAATACATATAAGGTAATTTAATGTAATTTATATTATGCAACTTGAAAATACTTCAAAAAAATCCAGCCTAAAATGAAAATCATGTATCGAATATAATTAAAAAGTAATATTGATATACTTTATTGACTTAAACAAATTTTACGCCACAATATAACTTTGGTTTGTAGTAACCAAAAAATTAGAACGCAACAAGCTCGCTTGTTTACTTCTAATTTACTTGTTTAGAATAAGCTTTTTGAAAATGTCAAAAAAATTAATACCTCTATATTTTAATTATAAGTAACTTTACAATTTTTATTAAAAATCCATTTTTGTCATACAATTTGTTTTTTTATTTATAAGAAAACAATATTTTTATCAGTAGTATGTAGCTAATAAAAGCAAACATACTTGTTTTTGTTCCAACGCAATAAACATTTCATCAACTTTTTGATTCTTTAAACAAGAAACTGATTGAACAGAAAATTAAGCTGATTCTTCTAACTCTGTTATATCAACTGTTGTTGCATCTATGCTTTCATTAATTGATCTTGTAATTTCTGTACAATAAAGAAAACTTCGGTGAATACTTTATCTGATATTATGATGGGAAGACCATATGGTGGTACAGTCATATTATATTGTAAAAATTTTGCTAAAAGTATTTAAATTATTGAATTATCTCGCAAATCTAGAATCATGTGTTTAAAAATTGTTGTAAATATTAGTCCTATACTGTTGATAAATGTATATATATATGTCAACAAATTATATCGATGAGCACAGTTTCCTTAACTACATTGATTTATGTTCAAAAATAAAGTCTATTATAGCGGATGTTATCCATATTATTACTGCTGGCAACTTCAATTGCAAGGAAGGGTCTAGATTTTTTGATGAGTTCTCAAATCTTGCAACAGAAAATATTCTGATTAAATCCAATTTAAATCATATAAATAGCACTTTTACATGTTAGTGAAGATGGAAATTATGTCTCTTGGTTGGATCACATTCTGTGCAGCCCAACAATTGATAATCTGATAATAAATATTTCAGTTCTGACAGATGTTATAGCATCAGATCATAAAACAATAACATTCTCTCTTTCTTGCTCATTAGAAAACACAACCGAAATAAAAAAATAACAATCCTTATCTGAAATTGGCTAGCAGTACTACTAAGTAGCAGACTTGTAATGGTAAGTTATTAGCCCCTTATGAAAAAAGGCTAAACACCTTATTGCAAAGTATACATGTACCATCTAATTTGATTACTGATGACTTAGGAGAAACCTTTAAGGCAGATGTTTATATAGACTTGTTTTATAGTGACCTCATGAATTGTATTCAATCTGATGCAGCTGGTACTATACTACAGAGTGGGGGCAAGCATAATATTGCTAGAGATGCATTTAAGCTATGGATTTTGTAAGGAGAGCTAAAACAAGATGATCTTTTTTGAAAAAATGAAGAGTACTCATGCCACCTTTAAACTTGTTATGAGATACTGCAAGAGCCATGAAGAGCAAATAAAATCTGAAAAGTGTACAGAAAATTTTTATAACACGGATCCAAAAAAGTTTTGGAGCAGTATAAACTGTATCAGTAACAAAAAAGCTGTGAGCCACGTTGCTAGTGTGGGAGGAGCCACTGGTGACAATGATATAGCTCATATGTGGGGAGATTACCTTCAAGCAATGCATAACTCAATAAAAAATACAGAGTACAAAGTCCACTTTGCTGAGAAAATGCAGCTACCTAAACTAGATAATGTTTTTTTTGTTTTTTTGTTATTCACCTCCTCAAGGCCAAGAAGACCACTACAGATGAGGAGGCTACTTAATAGTGGTTATAACCCTCTCTCAACTCTATAACTCCGAAACACGAACCTCAACGAACAAGGCCGCTGCGCGGAGAAACAAGTTGATATGAACATAAGTGTCAATGAGGTTTTTGTCAACCAAAATCAAAAATCAGGAAAAGCAGCTAGTCCTGATGGTTTATGTATGGAAGCTTTTTTATATGGCAGAAAAAGGTTACATCTTTTAATTAGTATGTTTTTCAACCTCTGTTTGAGGCATGGGTATTTACTTTCCAAGTTTTGTGAACCCCTAATTATTCCTTTGGTGAAGTGCAAAGTGGCCAACCTTACTGATGCGAACAATTTCATGGCAGTTGCACTACCCCCCAACTATATAAAAAATATTTGAAAATATTTTGTTACAAAAAAAATATATACCAGACAATTTAGATGATTACCAGATTGGTTTTAAAACAGAAGCATTCTACAACTTTAAGCACAAGTTACTTAAAGAAAGATATTAACTACTACACATCTGTAGAGGTAGTCATGTGTTTACATCGAGAGAAAATTGAAATTTTAAATAATAAAGTAAAGTTTTCCTAAATAAAGTAAAATGCGATTAAACTAAATATAATCTAAGATTTTTTAAGGTCAACCAATCTAAACATATAAGTGGGAAATCAATTTCAGCTTCTGCTAAGAATTTTTTGGATGAAAGTATGACAAAACATGTTACAGCATTGTTTAAAAAAGCTGAAGTTTATGAAAATATATCATTTAAAAACACTTTACCTATAATTACTTTATAAAGTAATTATAGGTAATTTTTAAATAAACGTGATAAATCATAGGTAATTTATATATATATATATATATATATATATATATATATATATATATATATATATATATATATTTACATATATATATATATTTACGTATATATATATGTCCATTATATATATATGTTGTATATGTACATATATATATAACTTGTATTGCTTAATTAGCAATGAGCACTCTGACGCCACTCTGAAATAGCCTGCTTCCAGGGGCTTCAGAAAATACATCAACTGACAAATAGCCTGACTCGCAGCGGAGTGCTGCTACATCGATTGAGGGTTTGGCATGGGGCAGCAATCTTTTCTTTCTTTTTTTTTTTTTTTTTTTTTTATTTTTATAAAAAGGCGATTTTCAAAATATTTAAACTTTTAGTTATTAATCCAGATCTAAGCTGTTAGATCTAAGTTTTCATTTGTAAAAGAATTTTTATTTTAAATAAATTATTTACTTTAATAACTTATACATAAAAAAAAGGTTTTTAGGAACAACATTAAAAACAATAAATTTTTTATTAAGACTTAATAAAAACTAATAACAAACGTTTTTTAGAAAAATGTTCATTCGCTGCTTCATATGGACATTCAAAAATAGTTTTTTTTGAGCAGATGTTAACTATTGGTTTATGGAAAGCCTCCAAGGCTAAGCAGAATGGATAGGAAGAAATTTTTTTTTGGATTAGCCTTGTACTCTTTTTTCATATAATAAGCTGATGTAGATTTGAAACTTACATTACATTGTTTTAGTATGAAGTTTAATTTAAATCGAAACACAGCTTTCTGTTTAGTATAGTAAATAAATAGAAAGTTTACAAAATTATAAAATAAAAAAATTAAAACTTCAGTGAGCTTTAAATAGCAGTTATTGTAGCATTAAAAATGACAAGAAGCATTTTCTTAATTTTTACATAAAGAAAATGCATAACAATTAAATATAATATTATTATTATATATATATATATATATATATATATATATATATATATATATATATATATATATATATATATATATATATATATATATATATATAAAGTACAGGTCAAAATTATAGCACAAATGTAAAATAAGATTTAAATGATAAAAATTTAATGGAGGGTTGAATGAAAAGTTATAACTTTTTTTTTTTATAAATAACATTTATAAAAAAAACATTTTGAATAAATGAATAACATTTTTACAAAAATGAACGAAAATTGAAAATACATTTAAAGTTAACCAGTTCACTTAGTTCACTAAAGTTTACTTAGGAATAATACAGAAAAAAAGCTGGTCAAAATTATAGCACATAGAACTAATTTTAGAGAAAAACATTAGAATTTGATTTAATTTGTAGAAATGTTGGATCCTTTAGCTTCTTATATTATACTGGTAAATTCTATTCTAGATTGTATTTTCAAGAAATACAATTTAGAATAGAATTTACCAATATAATGCAAAGATCAATTCAAGTCTTGTCCCAAATGTCTTGAATTGCATCCTTTAAGTCAATTGTGTTGCTTATGTTGTAGTTTTTGAGTTTTTGGTTAATAATTGACCAAAGATTTTTGATCAGATTTGCAACTGGTGAAGTGTGGCTATTATAGGGGCCGAATATTCTTTGTTGCAAACCATTTCAGAGTTTTTTTGCTTTGTGACACGGTGGGTTGTCTTGCATAAAATAACAATCTTCAGCTTCAGAATCAAAAATAGTGTCCAAATGGTCAGGTAATTCGGCTATAAATTCTAAATAACGGGAAGCATTCAAACAACTTCATAAAATTTCAATAAACTTATTCCATTTGCAGAAATTTGACATTTGTCGTCATTTCTGTGCAACTTTTCAGCTCTTTTTCTAACAAACATTGACGAACTGTTCTTGCACTAATGGTTTTTCTTTTGCAGCATTCAACTCCATAGTAATTTTTCTACTTGAACCAGTACAATTTTATTTAGCAAGTATCACTATAAACAGGTCTTCTGTAAAATTAGTGCATCTATGACGTCCTTGACCTGGTTGATTTTTCATAGGTAAATTTAATTTAATTTTATCAGCAGTATTGTAGACAAATTTTCTGGAAGTTTTAGCACGTTTAGCAATATCAGGAATGTTAAATTGCTGTTGAAGTAAGTTTTTTACAAGTTGCCGCTCAGAGCTCACTGCTTTGCAATACATTGCATAAATATACGTTCTAATTTTAAAATTACTGAAAAAACTTTAAAAATTTATAAGATTTGCTATTTTAAATAATTAACTATGATGGTAGTAGATAAATAAAATAAAATACACAACAATGTGTTATAATGATACATAATGAACAAAATTTTTAATTTTATGTGCACATTTTAAATGACTAATGTAAACGGATTTCAAAAATACAGTACCTCTCAACAATATGATTAATGCATACAAAAATTTTACATGACAATCTTATTTTAAGAGTTTGTGCTATAATTTTGACCAGTACTTTATATATACATGAAGTCAAAAGTTTGTTTTAAAAAATCATCAAAAGCAAAATACTAAGTATTAAATCAATATTTATTACTGAATTTCCTAGAAAATGTGTTTTCATTTCCTAGAAAATGTGTTTTCGTTTCCTAGAAAATGAATTTTCATTTCCTAGAAAATGTGTTTTTATTTCCTAGAAAATGTTTTTTCATTTCCTAGAAAATATGTTTTCATTTCCTAGAAAATGTGTTTTTATTTCCTAGAAAATGTTTTTTCATTTCCTAGAAAATATGTTTTCATTTCCTAGAAAATGTGTTTTCATTTATCTAGGAAATATGTTTTCATTTAGATAGGATGCACAATGTTACTATTTCAGGGAAGAATTATAGAAAAAAATACTGTCTAACAGTTTTAACAACTTCCTTATTGCCAAAAAAAATCCTTTTGTTATTACAATAGTTTTAAAAAGCAAAAAGATCATCTTTGCTCATCAACAAAAAGATCATCATTGCTCACCAATAAAAAAGATCATCACTGTTCATCAACAAAAAGATCATTATTGACCTAATTGAAACAGTTGACATTTTGACTAGAAAAAGATTTTTAAAAAATTGATAAACTTTTTAAAAGTTTTTGAGGTGATTGATAGGCTTGAAGAACTATGCAAAATTGAATGAACTTGAACATTAGGTCAGATATTTTCTACTACATTTATTAACATTAGAAGTGGTTAAAAATAGTGCTTGGAATAATAAAAGAGAGGGTGGGTGGTGATGGTGGTGGCAGTGCAAAATAGAATGTCTACAGCACAAAAATGTGCATAGACATTGAAATTGAAAAATGTAATGAACACAACAAACCTTATTAACAAGATATTGCATTATTAAATATGATAGGAACTTCTAAGCAGTCACTCTATAATTGTTACATGTACAACTTGAACTCAGATGGCCATCATACTAGAATGTATCAAACTATATTTAACTATGTCAGAACATTCCAAATTAAAGGACATATTTGTCTTTTAATTTGGAACAGGCCATCTAAGCATCAGCAATGACTAATAGTGCATGAGATTATAATATAGTAACCTTTGTTCTAAATTTGTAATTTATAAGTTTTTATTTATAAGTAATTTACGAAGTTATAAATTACAAATTTATAACAATTTAGTTAATATAACAACAGCAGAACTTCCTAAAAATAGCAAAGGTTCCAAAAAACATTAGTACACATTTGGGATAAGCAATACTAACTGATACTGATTGAATAATGTACCATCAAAAACTAATCTTCTACATACAAGAAAGATTTATTGATTGACATTTGGATGACACATGGAACAGAAATTATAAACATTAACAATGTCATTAACAAAGACAAAGCATTACTGCTCCCAATTTGAATCTAATGACCATACTCTTAGGGTGTTTCAGAAAATAAAATGATTATATATCTTAGAGGCACTTGCATTTATATGTTAATTTAGAATATCTGACCACTTCTAAACATCCTCCTTCAGAAAGGACACGTCTATCTGTAAGACATCAAAAAAGAAATGTGAAGATGGTCCAATGAAATACTCCAGAGGTTTTGCACTCAGATCTTCAGTTCCAGTGTATCAGATTGATCATCAATCAAGTTCTTGATTGTCTGCAACCTGATCTTGCAATTTTGCTACCATAAGTTTTTTTTTGTTATAACAGGCGTCAAATCAGAAAACTGACCAAGCAGTGCTAGTTCTTCTCCAAGATACCATAAATGGCAACCCACTGCTTTCAACGCAGTTGTTGAGATAACTTTTGATGTTGAACTGTACTTTGTTAATGCTTTTATGAGATTTAAATTGCTGAATGGAGCATCGCATGAGTATGAGCAGGTTATCCATGCATTTACATAGATAAGAGCAGCAAACAAACCAAATTTCAAGCACCCTGAACTTTCATGTTTGGTGAGCTTAAATTGAGTTTGAAATAAGAAAATCTTTAAAACATAAATTATTTTAGACATCCAATTCGCGTGGTGAAAAGCACCAGGAACTCGAAACCATATGCCTCGAGGTGGAATATCTCCAAGAAAGATCAAAGTAAGTTTCAAAAGATCACAATAATTTTCTCTGGGTAAATTTCCTGCTTTTCCATCCAACGCTCCTAAAATAAAATCAACTACCTCTCTCTTCAATTCTTTAAGTTCTTCATTTAAACGATGATCGGTGCAGGCTGTATATGTTTCTTGGTCTATGTTTGACCAATATTCCTGAACAATATTTCTCCTGACAATGTTCCTCAACAAAATTGTTATGTTGTTGAACCATACAGTCTTCATCGCTAGATATAGCATTGTATGCTTCTCTTGAACTATCTGATGATGACAATAATTCTTTTTCTATTTCTGACGTTCTTTGGATTTTTATATATAAATTCTATATATAAAATATATTCTGATACCACGTTGAACTTCCTTTTGCATTCTTGATTCTTTACTTTCTCCTTTTTTTGAAATTCTATCTACATCTCCTATGGCATATTTTTTTTCTGAACATTGGTCTGCAAGAAATCAATGCTATATCAGCTACAATGTTTCTTTTACCTGCTGTGCTAGCCCACCACGACATAATAAAGTTTCAGTTTTACGAAAAATACTTCTATATTCAGCAGTTGGAATTCTAGCTCTGGCCCAGATCTCACACAACTGCTGGATTACAGTTTTTTTGGAATCGTTTAGAGTTTGACTGTTCTTTTTATGATGTAGGTTTTGATCTTGTTTCAGTCATTATTACTGTCTGCCAACCACCACTTGGTTTACATTAGTTCTATAATCTAATCTTTGGTAACTATAAGTGAGTAAATAAAAAATATTTTGCATTATTTCAAATTATTTCATTTATTTTAACATTGCTGTCTGCAGTCAAAATTCCACCATCTTGTTTGTTTTGTTTTTATTTGTGATCTATGATCTTTGGTAACTAATAAGTAAGTAAATAAATACTAAATTTTTTGAAGGTAATAATAGTAAGTACTAATTAGCTCTTGGAAATACAGAAAGTAAATATTTTAAAAATCAAGCCGGAAAATGAAAAACCTGCAAATTTTAGGTCCCATGAGGCAGTTTGAAATATTTTCTGATTCCAATAATACTTCATAGTTTTGTTTTATAGGTCAAAAGGAATATTAATATCAAAGTGCCTCTGTAATTGGTTGACTTGAACTTTTTGTCTAAAGAAGCTGAACCGGGCTACTCTTCGTGTCATTAACATATTTTTTCCACTTTTAAACATTCAAATAATTCCGACTACAGCTCTTTATTTTGCTTTTTTTGCTGAAAAATGTTACTTTCTTATAAAATCTTTTAAAATTCAGAACTCCCTTCATTACTATCTTACAAGTTTTTAACTAAAGTTCTTCCTGTCTGCTGAAAAATACTATTTATGATTCAAACATTCTAAACATCTAATACCTAGTCTGACAACTTATTCTTTGACAATCAGTTTAAATTTTGATTCCCTTTTTGACAGTTCTAACAAATAAGTTCTATCATACATTGAATAAAAGCGACAAGAAAAGGGCTTTTGACTTTTTTTTAAATAACGCCTAACATGATGATATTCTCAATAGGTTTGTCTCATATGCAGCCCTCGGAATTAGGGTCGGTATTCAGCAATGCCGACCTAGAAGTGTCTGAGACCGGCAAAAAATTGTCGACCTTGTTTCTATGTTTTATGGTAAGACCTTTGTATCAAATTTCTTTAGCTGACCTGATGCCAATCTTTAAATGATTAAGACCAATCTCTAAATGATTGAGAGGAATGTTTTTTTAAATTATTGAATTATTTTTCTAACCAATAACATAAAGTTATCTGATGGACAACATTTGCAATAGCTTCTGGGGTATCACATGATTCTAATTTTGATTCTATATTGTTACTAATCTATATAAATGATTTTCCTAATATGCTATAATATGCTGATCAAACAACTATATGCTCCATCATGAAAAAAAGTCATCTCTTTTTGATTGCTTATAACCGACTTTTTTTAACTAAACAATATTCACATGTTTATTGTTAATAACTATTACAATATTGTTGATACTCTCATGGAAACTATCTGGATGGCAACAATATTGTTGATATATTCATTAATGAGTATATTGTTACTAACTAACACTAACACTAATTAGTGAATGGCAACAATCTTCTACTGAATTTAGACAGCTGTCTTGAAAAAAATTTGGATATTAAAGGTGAACCAATTGATCAAATTGTTACTATTAAATGCTAAAACCTTTTCTATCTATATAAACTGAATCTTCTACTTTTAGTCTTCTTTGTTAATCTTTTATTATTGGCCTCTCACAGAAACCGTATATGTAATCAATTGCAAAGTAAGCACCTGCTAGACTTTCTTTTTTTATCATGCTGCCCATTTTTTTACTCCAAATTTCATTCTCTACATAAATTTCTATAAACTTCTGTATCAATAAAATTTTCTATAAATCTCTTATCTGTCTGTATATGAAATACTCATGTCATATAGAGGCTGATTTTTTCTGATGCGATTGCTAATTTAGACAAAGTCCAAAGTTGATTGCATCAATTTTAGACTTAGTCTAAATTAGCAATCGCATGTAGACAAACCAAATTGCATTTAGACAATTTATATATTTAACTCAAATTCACAGCACTCTGGTACTATGTGTAAAAAAGTTAAAGATTGCATCTCTTTAACTTTCTTACATATAGTACCAGAGCGCTGCTAAATCAAGCTATCATTTTGATTCTAATAATAAGTGACTGGGCCCCTGGCTCTGGCTAAATGAGATTTTTAGCGAACCCAACCCCGGCAAAATTATAAAATTTAGCTGGGGTTGATAGACGAGACTAGAAAAAAATTTATAAAACTTTTTGTATTATAATTTTATATCTACATTTACTATTTATTACATACTGGCATATATTAATATATTTTTAAACTCTAATTTACTTTCAACAAGATTGTAAGCAACCACTATTAAGTTATGAGTCACTTTAAAACAGAGGTCAGGTTAAATACTAGAAAATAGTTAACTGATGGGGAAGAGTTAAAAGGCTTTTTTGATGTGCAAGAAGAAAAACTGATTTTATAAAAGTTTTTACAGCATGAAGGGACAGATACAGTAAAAGGATGCAACTTGTTGAATAAGAAGCCAATTAAGAATGAGTTTTGGTTTAGCTTGTTTGAACATTGACTATGATAGTATTTGTAGAAAAAAGTAAGAAATGCAACCTTGCAACAATGGGAAAGTGGTTCAAGCTTGGCAGATAAAGCAGGTCTAACTACATTTACAATGTGCTTTTAGACTTTGTCTGAGAGTAAGAGGGTTGCTATTCGTCAATATAGAAATGCCAACAATATTGCAATATTTTTTTGCAGTAAATGAGTTTTGTTGCCAAAAAAAATTTAAATCCACAAGCCACTGCAGGCCTTAGGCTGTTACAGAAGAGAGATCAGATTAAAAATCGGTGATTGTTCTAAGCAATCGAAAAGTGAAGATTTTTTTAAAGAGAAGAATATAATGTTGAGTCCTTAGCTAATAAAGGTACTTTAGATGTAAAATTTTCATAAAGATTATTATTGTAGATAAGAAACATTACAGAAGCAAAGATAGAATTTTGTGGTACCCTTAAAATTAATTGAAATAAAGTGGAGTGTAGGCCTTCAAGAATAACTTTAATTCCACAGTTAGAAAAAAAAAATTTATAATTCTCAAAAACTTTATATAAAGAAACTAATTACAGAGTGAAGACTAATCGTAGGATAGATATATAAACATCATTATGATCAACATGATGTTGATCATAATGATGTTTATATATGCATATATATACAAAATATAATATGAATTTTGAATAAAAAAAAATTCTTTAGGATATATAATTGTTTATGCAGCCCCGATCACAAATCTGGCCCCGGCTATATTTTATCAAACCCGGCCCTGGCACTGGTCAAATACCAACCCCAGTTGTTTACTACCAGCTAAAACACATCCATTTATTTCAATTTTTTCATGCTTAAAAAAACTTTTATTTGTCAAGTTTTTTTAGTCAAACATCAATGCTTTGAAATTTTCTTCGCTTCCATGTTTCCTTAACTCATACAAATTTAGTTTTTTAAGTCTTATGTCAATTGCTTTTTTGCTTTTCAACGCTTAACTTTTTTTTAACTTTTCTTAACTTTCAGTAACTCCTAACTTAAATAGTAATTGCTTGCAGTCTTGTTAGAAGCAAATTTTTTTAAAAAGAAGAAAAGAAACACATGCTGGTATTGTTTGATTGCAGTTTTATCCATTTTGTATTTAGTTTAAAATAATGTAAATGTTGTTGAGTCTTGAGGGCAAACTCCTAATCATGCCTTTCATTTAAATACTAAAGAGTTCAAGAAAAAAGAATTTGAAATAAAAAATCATATTTAAATGGTCAATCATTATGTATCTCATTGAACAATATATCATTAAAATGCAGTTTTATAGTTAAACCCTTTAAAAGCACTACTGGAAAAAAACAAACTTTATATTGATTTTTGTGCTCTAGAAAAAACTTTATGTTGATTTTTGTGCTCTAGGTTTTGTATCTTTATTGTTTTTCTTCTATAGTTATATCTTTTAACAAAGTGATCATAAAAACTCAACAATAACATCATCTAGAGATAAACTTTTAACTCTTATAAATGTCACTTTCATTCAAATGAAGAATGTAAGATATCCAAAAGCGTCACTAAACAGTTACTCAAAAGTTTTATAAAAAAGGAAAATTGTTAATTGTGCAAAAAGTGGGATGGAGTATAAACATCTTGCAAAAAACATTCAATCAATGTTTGAATAAAATATATATGCATATAATATAAGCTGTAAATCAACTTCTAATGATGTAACCTTGAAAGAATGAAATTATATTTAATTTAACCAAATTCTGCACTAACATTAAAAAAAAATACACTTATAATACAAACCCATATACAATTTCTTAAATTTCTAAACAGCAATAATAATAATAAGTATAAAAAATTCTCCAATAATAATAGTTCGATTTGAGCTCAAAATTAATAGTTTCCTAAAGTAATTTTTTTGTAACATACCCTAAGTAATTTTTTTTATCTAAATCTCTTAAAATTTTAGAGCTCATTAATACAAAAGACTTTTTGTTTTGCAAAATTATATATACAAAATTCTTATTTTAATTACTAAGTTTAATAATTTTATATGATATACTTTTGTATTTTTTACTTTGTTTTTATTATAGTCTTCTTTTAAATTTGAGTATGAAATTTGAGTCAGTTTTATTTAGGGTTGCCACTAATCTTTTTACCATAGAAGAATACAATGAAAAGTTAAGTTTTATTTAGTTTAGCCCCATGCTCTTATAAGGTAAAATAAAAGGATAATGGCAACCCTAGTTTTAATTGCCTACCTGCATCTTCCTAGTTACTGCAGTTAAGTTTATATTTGTTATATTAATTTTATACTGGTCTCCTTTCTTTTATCAAAATACTAATTAAGTGACAATGCCCTAAACACTTATTTGAATTATTATAATGATCAATAATGTTATCTATTATTGTTATGTTATTATTTCTATATAATATTTTTGAATTTAATAATTGTAAGGGAAAATCTTGTGACCGTTGTTGTTGTTAATGTTGAAATATTTTAAGACATGTTATCAATTAAATTTCATAATTACATAATTACTTTATTAAGTACAACCAATTCTTTTATCTTAGCAACAACAACAAAAAATAATGATCAAACAGTTTTTAATAAACATCTTACATTTAACTTCAGGAAGTGATATTGACTGATAATTATAAACATTTTTGAACCTGGGAACATTGCCAGGAGTTGAAGTAACAGCATGAATCTACAAATAAAATTAATAAAAGATTTATAAAAAGATATTAATTAAATCTGCACAAAATAAAATACTCAAAGATATAATAATTATGCCAAACTCAAATACTTAAAGACATAATTATGCCAAATTTATTATTTGTAAACATATTTGGACTTCAAAGTTTGAACATCAACTTTTGTAGAATCATTTATAATATTGTGAACTTCCTAAAATATACCATTTCACATTTAGAAAACACTTTACCATTTTAGTAATATATTTTTATAGCTTTCCTAAATGCTTTTTAATTTTAGTATATGGTTCAATATAATGTTTTCCTATGTAAATTAATTTTTTGAATTTTTATGTAGTATAACACAATATTGATTATGATTATTCTAAAAAAAAAAAAGCTTTAGGGAACTGCAAATAAAACTGTATTATAAAAAAAACTTAACTTATAAATAAACAAATTTTATTTTTTTATTTGAATAGTTTACATAACTTTTTAACATTATTTATTTATAGTTAAAACTAATTTAAAAATTAAATTTAATTATTAAAACATTTACTTTTATAAACTCTTTATTGGTTAAAATACTTATTCTGATATTTTATAATATATTTAATAAAATTATAATTGCAAATATATACTTGCAAAATCTTATACCAAATGTAGTACCTAAATATGTTTTTCAATTAGATCAATATATCAGAAAAAAATTCACAAACTTATGCTTAAAACTTTATTTATAAACTTGTTATTAATTAAAAAAAACTAGTTTTAAGCATATTTCTTTGTTTTAAGCATTATATTTATTTGTTTTAAACATTATATTTATTTGTTTTAAGTATTATACTTAAATATTTTAAGGATTATGTTTATTTGTTTTAAGAATTATATTAACTTGTTTTAAGCTAATAGGTTAATAAAGTTATAGGGAACTGCAAATAAAACTGTATTATAAAAAAAACTTTATTTATTTATTTTATTTTAATTGTTTAATAATATTTATTTATTGAATTATAATTTATTTACTTATTAATCGTTATTTACTTTAATTGCTACGCTATTTACTTAAATGCCTACTCACTGTAAAAATTGTTGGAAGAAAATTAATACAAACAATCACTACCTTCAATGTAATCATTTAATTAATACAAACAATCACTACCTTCAATGTAATCATTAATACAAACAATCACTACCTTCAATGTAATCATTCATGTAATCAGCCTAAACCTTTTTCATAAAAAATGTTGTCATCTAAATGATATGGAATTTAGGATATTGAAAAACTCTAAAACATCTTGGTTCTACATTTCATGTAGGAAAATATTTTTCCATTTATTTCTTTATCTGATAAAGAGCTGTGTCTGCAAACAATAAATGATAAAATGATTCATTTTAATGAACTCTCAAACAAGAATTGACAGTGGTTTTTTTACTTGTGGTGTATTCATAGATCTTCAAAAAGCTTTTGATATGGTTGATCACAACATTCAAATGAAAAAGTAAAACTACTACGGAATACGTGGTATTGCTAATCATTGGTTTTCTTCATATATTAGGGATCGCACTCAGTTTGTTTTAACTAATGGACTTGAATCCACACATAAAGTTATTGTTTTTATTATATATAAATGATATCTTGTTCATTAAAAAATATATGGTACATCATTATGCTGATGATACTAATTTTTTATATATATCAACACACTTATGACTCTTTTTAAAAAAGTTAATCAAGATCTTCATCGCTTATGTAACTGGTTAAATAGTAACTGTATTTCTTTGAACGTCAATATAACTAAATACATTATTTTTCATTCCCGTCAAAAAACTATAGATAATATTAAAGTTAAAATTAACGGAAAAAAACTTTTTCCGCCAAAATATATAAAGTATCTTGGAGTATATCTTGATGAAAACCTATCTTGGTATAATCAACTGTATCATCTTAAAAAAAACTTACACGAACTAACAGTATGCTTTCTCTAATTCGTTACTATGTTCCCATCCAAACTCTTTGAATGATTTATTCTTCTTTATTCTCTTCTCACCTTTGCTATTGTTGTACTGTTTGGGGTCAAAAAAGTAACTTTTTACTTAACAGCATTGCTAGTTTACAACGCGCATCTATTAGAATAATGACGTTTTCACCAATGAGATCTGATATCTGAAAAAAAACTTTCTGAACTAAAAATCCTAAAACTGGTCTTGTAAAGTTTTACAATGGTCTTGTAAAGTTTTACAATTGTCTTTTTGTGTTCGACTTTGTCCAAAATAAACTAACAAACTCTTTTTTAAATTTTTTTTATTAAAACAAATGAAATTCATAATCATCACACCAGAAATACAGAAAATAGTAAGCTATACTCTTCTTTTTTCAACACAATCAAATATGGTAAGTTTTCCATAAAACAACAATGTATTTCCCAATGGAACCAGTGTATTCCTACATTAATAAAAAAGTCTAAAAATAAATATCCCCTAGTTACGAATTATTTACTGCTCAACAGAATTCAATTGAAAAATAAATTGTTGGAGCGTATTTCTTTATAATTTCTCTCTGTACTGTAGTTGTCTTTGATATATAATTTCTTTAACAAATGAGTGGTTTGATTTTTGCTTTATTTTATATTTATCTATATTATATTTATTTATTATTGTGTTATTATTGCTACATTTTATGTTATTATTATATTTAGTTATTATCTATGATATGTACATACAATTTATATTGTATTATAGTTATTCCTAATATTATTGATACTTTATTATTCTTGTTATTATTTTGTATTATTACTATAATTATTACATATATTATTATTTGTTCAACAATCTTTTTTTCTCTCTTATTTATATATTTTTTTGGTCTTCTTTTCTTTTTTTTTCTCTTTATTTCTTTCTTTCTTTATTTTTTCAAGAATTTTATATTTTTTAGGTATCACTCCATTGACGAGTTTGTAACTATATGAGTAACACCTAACCAAATTCTATTAATTTATGATGAGCATTTGTAATTCTTTATTGATATGGTGGAATAAAAAAATAAAAAAAACATATCTATTTGTTTTAAGCATTACATTACCTTTCATCAAAAAATTGTTAATTTGTTTTTCAAATGAACATTTATAAGCAGTAAGTAACAGAGATAAAAGAATTATAGAAGCAAAAGTTAAAAAAATATTCAACAAAGAATTATCAACAAATTTATCAGCATTTAAAAAGCAATGCTCTTCAATTTAACTATCTCAATTTTATTTATATACTTATATTTATAGTTATCTTCAATTTAACCATCATATATTAAGAGGCTGCTACTCTGAAAACATTAGGTTCGTGACTACTCTGCGAAGTAATAATACTCTGTATTATGACAAGATCTTTGCTTTCATACTGCATTAACATGTTTAACTTTAATTACTGTGATAAATTTGTTTAAGCTTAAAGATTTTACTAGACAAATTCTATGAAGCTGATTTTGATGGTACAATAGGACAATCTGTTTATAAACAACAGTCAAATGATCAAACTTAATACTGATGAATCACTTTTTATAATTTGCTCAGTTCCTCTATAACTATATTGTTTAAAAGATGATAAAAATAGGTTTGGAAAAATTCGAAACCATCATCAAATAGTTACTACAGGCCTCTCAGATTTAAATATAGAAAAAAAATTCAAAGCAGTTTTAGCAGATATTAGAGGATGGTACATTAGAGGTTCTATTAGAGGATGGTACATTAAAAGAAGTTGAAGTGTAACATACTGTAAATTTAACAGGTGGAAAAGTACTAACAACAATAACTAACTCTTATAAATGCTATTCCGTATACAATGCATCTCCAATTGAAATTAACAATCTATCTTTAGTTGCTCAAAAACAAAAGATAATATCAGACTTACTGTTTCAGTTTTGCTTTCTTGAAAAAGGTTTTTAAAATGTATGCACTATGTATCTTACAAGAAATTAAGAAATGGCAAGCTAGGACTAAAAACGAAAAAAATAGTGTTAAACTGAGAGAGATTAAAGTCCAAGCTGAATTTAATAAAAGGATGGGTATTGATACAGACCAACCGACGAGATTAAATGGGTAGGTACATCAAACAATGGTAACACAGTTAGGCAACTTTTTCTGCAATAAGATGTCTCATATCTGCATCCATGTTAATATAATTAACATGGATGCAGATCTTATGAAAAGGCTTTATATTATTCTGGCCACAATACCATGTGGTTATGATATTAACTCATCAAAGTTTAAAAAATTCTTCTGTGAAACTGATCATTGTAGACCTGTATCCATATTAATTAAATACAATCAAGTGTTTGGAAACCCAAAAACTTTATTTATATACAATTAAGTGTTTAATACGATCAAGTGTTTAATTAAGTTTAATTAAAAAGTTACACAATCAAGTGTTTAAAAAGTTAAATACAATCAAGTGTTTGGTAACCCAAACACATCATAAGATTTTGATTGATGGCTATAATTAATAATTTACTGTTCCATTTTTCTAAAGAGGCCTAAGAGGCTACAAATAAGGTCTTTAAGAAACTTTTACAAGAAATGCAATCAGAAAAAAATAATTAAAACCTTTTTTATTGTCATTTATGCGCATCTGATCCTTTAATTTGCATAACAATAAAATCATAACAAGAAAAAGTCTGCCATCTGTTGTCATTGAAGTTTTACATGAACCAACCACAGAATAATCTACATAAATACTAAACCTTTTTAATACTCTTGTTGTTAATTTTGTTGGTGATAACAGGAATTTTTATAAATGGAAAAAATTGGATTCTTTGAATAATTTGCATAATTATGTAATAAAATTTAAAGTTTTTTTAAAAAAAGGTATTTTTTTGGCATATTTCGTTTTTCAATATAACAAATTTTTTCAAATTAAAATTTTTTATAACTTTTGTTTTTGGGGTTTTGGCTAGAAAGAATTACTTTTGACACATTGTGCAGTCTCTTGTCAGAAATCACAAGTAGTGTTAGCTTGACTTCTTTTTTTTTTTAGTGCAACTTCAAGATTGATCAAAAAAACTCATGAAATATGATAATTAGCTACAAAATCAAAATAGATAGTAAAAAGATTCAAAGTAAAAAATGTGACAAAAAAACTAATGGAATCCATTATGCTAAAAGTAGTAACAGTTTAAAAGTAGTATTTTAAATATTCGTAAAATATTTTCATCAAAAAATCTGGTAAAGGTTTCCTTTAAACCATTTTAGGCATTCTTTAGTGTTTATTTATATCGATCTGTATCCCCATTTAGTCAGTTTCAATTCATTCTAAACATCTAGAGAGTTGGAAAGCAAACTTATTTAACATACAAGTAGCAACTAATAATACTACCATTTAATTTACATTTAATTTAAAAGAAATGTTTGTCTCTCTTAAAATTTTTTTTATTTTAAAAGAAATGTTAACTTAATTTTCTACTTTATGTTCAGAATTATTTCTTTTTTTTTTTTTTTTCAACATTTTCACTTCCAACAAGTTACTGGAAGAGAAAATATGAAGTTTATAGAACAAGATAAAGATTGACAGATGACTTAAAAGATAAAGATTGACAGATGACTTAAAAGATTGCAAATTATATGAATCAGGAAAACAAGATGAAGGAAGCAAATTCCAAAGAACTGATGTTAGAGGAAAAAAACTATATGAATAAGAGTTTTACGACGTTGTGATAATGGTTGGAGGTTTTTTTAAACCTCCAACCATTATCACAATGGTTTAACAATCATATATTATATGGTTAAATAAATATAAATGAATATAATATAAATGGTTTAATGAAAATAATATAAATGGTTTAATAACCATATATTAAATGGTTTATAAACCATACATTAAATCAATTATCACAATCGATTTAATATAAACCATATATTAAATCGATTTTGCAATTGATTTAATATATGGTTTCCAAGAAAGACCAGAAGTAAGAGAGAAGACAAAGGGTAGATGACTCAATGAGGACCAATCATAAATATAGAAAGATCTAGATTATTGTGATAAAGATTGGCTTTAAAAAAATTGAGTTTAGTTCACTAGCCACTGAGAGCCCCATGCTGTAGCTGAAGTGAGATTCTTTTCAAGCTCAAATGCCCCCTCCAAGCAATCAGAGAGTGTAGGTTAAAGTTCACTAGCCACTGAGAGCCCCATGCTGTAGCTGAAGTGAGATTCTTTTCAAGCTCAAATGCCCCTCCAAGCAATCAGAGAGTGTAGGCTTCTTATCAAGACAAGAATAGATGGTAGTATTATCAACAAACAATGCCACCTTAGATTTGAGAATTTCTGGAAGATCGTTAATGTAAATTAAAAAGAGGACCAAGGATAGAACCTTGAGGAACCCCTGAAGATACAGGATAAAATTTTATTTTATGATTCTGTGTGTTGCTAAAATAGAAAATCTAACCAGTTAAAAATGTGACTCGATTTGTTCTTATTGAATTTTTGATAATGAAAAGCAAGCAGCTACAGTGAAACAGGAGACTTTTTTGTATATGGGCATAAAACAATTGTTGACCAAAAAAAAGTAATTTTTAAGATAAATGTCTTTGATTGGTTGAACAATTAAAATTACCTTACTGGATAGGCTTAGAAAAGGAATTGATGATGAGTTGACATCAACAATTATTTCAGATTTTTCTTTTCATAGCCAAAGTAGTTCTTTTGATAGCCATAGTAGAAAATGCTGTTTGTGATTTTATTAGCGTTTTAGGAAAAGTTTATGCACATTAAAGACATGAAATTTTGATAAAAATTAAGAAACTTGTACACAACCCTCAAACTTTTTACACTAAATTACTATATATTAAGTATGCTAGTGATTTCTTGAAAATAAAATTTTATTATAGAAAATGTTTGTTGTATTTTCTTTATTATTATATTTAATTATATTTTTAAATTTGATTAATAAATAAAGTTAAGATAAAAGATTTTTTTAAAATACCTTTAATTTTAACTTTATTTATTAATCAAACATTAATTTTATTTATTTTTTCTTTATTATTATATATATAATACAATACTATTAGTCTTAATTTGAAATTTAATTTGAAACTTAAAAAATTACTCTAAATAATTTTAATTTTCACCTTTTACTCAAATTTCAAATTTTCCCTGAACAAAACAAGATTTAGTGCAACATGATATTTTTTGCATATTGACAATTCTATTCTATCTTAAAATGTAAATGAGAATGCATAAACTACTTTAAAAACCAGATCTCAAATAGCACCAATCAGCAAAATTTATTTAATATTTTAAAATTTAAATTTTTAAATATTTAAACTCATTGAAATTGACCCACACTAAGATGAACCTTTTTTCAACAGTAGCATCCATTTCCTTAAAGAAAAAGGTATCAAGTGCATATGCCAAGACATCCTTAATACCATAGATGAGTTTCTGACTTGATAAAAATCCCGGAAATTTTTTACTATGAAAATCCCAGAAACATTTATGGTCAACGAATTGACAAAGGTATGTGACTAAATTTTGGAACATTGATAAAGGAATAAATAAAATAACTTTGTAAGGAATAAATAAAATAACATTTGTAAAGGAATAAATAAAATAAATAAAAATAATAAATGCTCCAAAAACTCTTATTTGTCATTTTTTTTTCCTCGAACATCGGTTCTTTGGAATTTGCTTCCTTCATCTTGCTTTCCTGATTCATATAATTTGCAATCCTTTAAGTCGTCTGTCAATCATTATCTTGCTCTACAATCTTCATCTTTTCTCTTCCAGTAACTTCCGACTCTAATTAGTGGTTGCTTGTAGCCTTAATGGAAGCGAAGATGTTTAAAAAAAACAACAACAAAAAACTACTGAATAATTGTTTCTCTAAAATTCTCTAAAATCAAATATAATATCTCAGTTTTATAATAAACAATCTGGAAAGCATAATAATTTACTTACTTTTTAAATACAAAACATCAGACAATGGTTTAAAAATCAATACTTTTTATTCTTAAAACTTTTTGTTGCAAAACATTTGTCAGCTTTTCCTTTTCTGCACTTTTTTGCATGCTCCTTAATATATTCTTTAACTATTTTGCATCATTCACATGAGGCAATTTTTTTCAGCGTTGAATTTATATTTAAAAAAGTCATCAACTTTTTTGTTTTTCCGATTAATTTCCATTTTTTAATATAGCGTTTGCTTGCAGTTTGCAAATGACCACAGATGTTTTTGTTGACTGGATCATGTAATAAATTTCGTCTTTTAAAGTAACCTAGCGCTGTGGTCTTGTTTGCTAATAATTGAAACTTAACCGAAGCTATAGCAGAGTATGTTGAAGTATCAAGGTGGTTTGTCTTTTTGTTTACATTTTTTGTCTACATTTTGTTTTTTCTATTAGTTTTTTTAGTTTTATTTGATAGCCCCTTTAAAATGTAGTTACTTTCATCTTTATACAGAGTTATATCCTGTTTTGATAATCAAGAAGAATAATTTAAGGTGAAAGCAGGCATCATCTCAAGCAAAGGAAGAGTGCAATAAAACATACAACAAACTATGAGAAACTCTTTGCTTTGGAGTGTTGTATGTGACACCTGTGATTTGACAACATTTTTACAGAAATGTACAATGATCTGGGCTGAACCTAATATTAATGTAGATGTCATCCAGTAAATTTTAAACTACCTTGCCGAAAAAAGAAACAATCTTTTTGACAACATTGTGCACACGATTATAGCCTCATTGAAATTTTGTCAAATAATCATCATAATAAATAAAGTTTTGTCAAATAATCACAAATATCACCATCAATATCAAATAAGTGAGGAACTGCTTTTGTTAATCTTATTTCAAACCCACTGATTTTTCCCTTTTATATAATGTCGGAATCTGATAAATTAAAAACAAGATTACTTAATGGAATTGCGCCTTTGTTGAATAAATGAATAACAGCATTAAAAAGATCTTCAGCGATAACCATAACAAGCAATAATGATGCTTAGTGTTATAACACAACTTTATTAAATTTGTCGCAAAAATATGCTACAAGTATACTAAGAACTCATTTTTTTTAATTAGTAAAAAATGATGAGGGTATAGCTTCGTTCGACTTAATTGTTGCACAGTTTTGGCAATGCATTTTAAACTTTGAGCGACTGAGTAAAGATTTTTTACCTTCACTTCCATAATAAAAGTTTTTTCCTACATATTGTACATCATACCTAAAACATCAAATCAAATAATATATAATTATGATGAAATTACATATCTCAGAAATGTCAGATAAACTCGCAACTTCCATTTTATAGTTTTTTCTTCTTGATTGTAATAATTGATGATAAAAACTGTTGTAAACTTTTAAAACCAAATTTACATCAATTAACTTTTTATGAAAAAGAATTTCTAATATACAAAAAAGACAATTTTAATGAATAAAAATAAAAAAAATTATGGCTAAAATTGATCTTGTGAAAATTTCAGTTATAGAAAACATTTTTGTTTAAATGCAAAGATTGTATTAAAAATTTTATAAATTTTTCACAAACTAATCGCAAAAAACATCTACAGAATGTTAAAGTACTTCAAATAACTAAAAGTTAACTTTATTATAAAACATTTTCAAAGACATATACTCACATAAAATCCGAGCCCCGTCAATCCAGGTAATACTTTAGGAATGTTGTAAGAGAATACATTCTAAAAAACAACTGTCAACTAAATTATTGCACTTTAAAGCAGTTAAAGAGACAACCTAGACAAAACTGATGTTGTGTTCAAATGTAAAGAATTAGATAAAAAAATAAGTTAAACTAAATTATTATTAATAAGCTTGTGTAATACAAAAAACAAAAAAAACAAAAAAAAATTTTGAGCGCATATTCAGTTGGTTTTGCTAGGGATGGTCTTTTACATCAAATTTTAGATATTAGATTCTTTATAACACAAGTATTTTACAAACTTTAAGATTTATTTTCAAATGCAAGCAATTTATACAAGCTCTAGTGCTATATCTATGCTTGATATTGGAAAAAGATATAAATTTAATTCCTAAGAATTATGGGACCACTACAGTCAAAGAGACTTCTCATTTTTAGATTTATTAATTTTTTCAAAAAATTATTCAATTAAAATATGAATAGTCTCACTTTTAAATTTATTAATTTTTTATACTCTTATAAAATTTTAAAAATTTAAAAACATATCTTCACACAAATATTGAAATAATTCAAAATGAGCAGATAATCATGTATGTGCTGGTAAATGGAAAGTAAATTCTAAATTTACAATTCTGTTAAAAAGTAAGGGTGCACAATTAAAAGTAGGATGACAATTGTTTTCAAAACAATTGGGATTGGCCGATGGTTACGAAGACCAGTGTCAGATTAGGATTTGCCATTGCTAACTTCATCTTTGTCACTTGTTACTTGCAATGTGTTATCAATTTTTCGGAAAGGCTTCTTGTACAGCACTACTTGAACTGCCAAATGCACTCCATGGGTTTTACATCTTTGATGCTCAGTTGGAACCAGTTTTCCAATCTTAATCATCGTGGAAGCCCCATCCATAACTGAGCTGACAATGTTGTCACCAATGTTCAACCCACATTTAAAAACTTCATTAGATTTTTCTGTGACAACTGCTGCAGGTTTCTTCAGCTGGCAGAGATCTATAAATTCGTGTCAAGCACAGATTCCAATTACAGCATCTTTTTGATGAATCATAGTGTTTATGGACCTTTAATTTTTTAAAGAAATGTACTCATCTCAAGCCTTCCCAGGAAACGCATGCGGTTTTTTGTCTTGTACATGCATGAAAACGTTTTTATTTTTGACAACTTGATCACCGCTGTTTGCAAGTTTTATTATGTTAGACATTAATATTATACTTTACAGATTTATATTAGCGTTTTATTATATGTTTATTAAGCATTTATATTTAAAATTTATATTATATACTTCATGGAAATAACTAATATTAAAAAACAAAAAAACTAACAAAATAAGAAATTTAAATAAATTTAAATTAAAAAAAAAAGCAAAAATTAATAATTTAAATAATTTGTGTACTTTTTTTATTTTTGTATTTTTAGGGTGGCTGTTCTTTTCGAAATTGGATACAAAGAAAAAAAAAAAAAGCAGTTTTAAGTTAAACAAATTTAATGACATTAAAAGAATACACAAGTTATTCAAGACTTTTATCAATTACTATTTAAAAAAAATATTTTGTTATTTACGCTATAAGTAATTTAAAATTTTAGTTATTTTGTTGTTAGTAATTTTAAAGTTTTAGTTTTTAAAGATTTTTTTTGCAATACAAACAACTACTTAAAAAGATATTGCTATTTTTTTGTAAAATATATATATATATTTTTTAATGTAACAAGAATTTTTTGCTATATAATAAATAAATTATTAATATTTGATATTTAATAGTTTGGTATTATCAGTTGCCATCATTGGAAAAATTGTCATTGTCTGTGTATTCTTCTTCTTGTTCATCTAAAAACAATACACATTCATCACTGGAAAAGTCGTCACTGTCGTTGAATGCTCCAAATTGTTTCTCCAAACCCAAAAGTTTATTTGTGGATGAACGAATTTCACTTTCAACTGCTATAAGTGATGCAATATTTTTATGATTCTCAGCATATTATATAGTCTTGATTTAAGTTGATTTGTTTCATCTCTAGTTGTGAGTTATAATCTGTGGTTGATGCAATGTATGATAACTAACCAAGGATGTTTTTTTTTAAATTAAGTTATCGCACCATTATATATACCCATATTAGCATTTGCTCCATCAGCTGTTGTTGAAATCAATTTTTTACAGTAATTTGCAGTTGATAGTGGAATTTTAGGTTTACATATAGGGTTTTCAATAAAAACACTGTCCAATACCAATTTTAAGGAATCAGCATCAACTCCTTCAAAATCTGTCATTTGACATAGAGCCACAAAAAAATAACACAGCACACCAGCATTTTCAACTCAAAATAATATAGCCTCTTTTTCGATTCCGGTTTTCCTAGTCTGGCTCCCATCAAAAAATAAAGCCATAAAAGCCATGTTAGAAATAATAGCAGCTACTTTCTCCTTTATTGTTTCTTCAATGCAATGAATAAATAGCTCTCTGGCTACAAGACTATGCAGCATAATTTGATGCAGGACCATTTCATAAACCGTGCGCATTAACTTTAAATATGACTCAAAAGTCGATTCTTTTATTTGAGATTCAATAGCGTTTGTCATTATGATACTTTCCTCTATTTTTATTAATATTATTTATAATGATAGTTATTTATAATGATAATCTTATTAATATTATTTATAATGATAGTGATAGTGATTCAATTGTAGTAATAGTTTTTATGGTTATTGTCCTAATTTTTGCAATTGTTATGTTTATTTTATTAATTTCTGTCGTAGTTATTAACTTTACTATAATTATTTTTACCATTAGTTATAATTTTTAGTAAAATTGTCATGATATAGTTACTATTTGTTTTTTTATTCACATTATTATTAATATTATTATTTTTATTATATTATTATTGAAATTATTAATATCATCTTTATTTTATAGTGCTTTATTTTCCTTTCTTTCTTTTTTTTTTTTTTTATTTGTTTACTTATTTATAACTCTTTCTGTGTTTTATTTGTTTTTTGTTTTTTATCAGGTGTCACTCCATTGACTAGTTTTTAACTATATGAGTGACACCTAACCTTATTTATGTGAGTTTATAAATATTATTGTAAATTTTCATATTAAATAAATGGATTATATTCTAAATGCCTTTAAGTTACATTTTGTTGATGAATGCCTTATAACCTGAAAAATCATAATATAACGTAATTTATAATTCTTTATTTATAATGTACTGTATTTTATTAACATTTAACCTGATGTGTTACAATGTCAGTTCCATTTAAAAAGCGTTTAAAGAACTAGTAGTGCAACCAAAAATTAATGTTTTACTTATGTTGTTTGAATAATATTTGAAAAATTGATGTTGGAATTATGTTGCTATGCTTAGCACATAGTTTGCACCTGTTTTGTGTTTTTACCTTAAACTTTCATTACTTCATAATCAAGAAAATTACATTTCCATGACAAAAAAGTTTCTAATGACTTTGTTATAGCTTTTGTACTCATTTTGTCTCGCATTTGATTCCGATTTCATTTTTCCTTTAAATCTTGGCCTTTTATTTAAAAAAGGCAAATAAAAAATTAGCATCATTTCTTTTACAAATGTATTGTTTTTGTTTAATGCCTGTATGAAACTGTTTCCTTATTACTTCTGAATTATTTTACAGAATTACTTTAGATAATGAACATAATGATTGGTAACAAAAAAGTAACGGCTATTGCGTTAGGGTTAGATAATAAAACCAAATATTTTATCTTTTAACATTTGTATTAATGACTTTTTACTACTATATTGTCTTACCTGATGAAAATACATTATTTAATAATTAGTTTTGCAATAAGTCAATGAATTTAGTTAATTTTAATTAAGATTATTTTTTATATGGATTGAAGAATAATAACTTCTAAAATAAGTATACTATTTATTTCTACTCATATGCATAAATAGCTTATTTGGATAAGGCGTTGGCTTGGTATACGAAATGTTGGTTCAAGACCCATCTCTTCCTGAACTTTTTTTTTTTTATACACACGCATACTGCTGAATGTTAATAAAATAAATAAGTAATATCAGAAAAAATTGATTGCAAAATTTGTGTTTTAATAACATATAAAAGTATTGGGTTTATAAAATTTGTTTTTAATTTTACTTGTTGAAACTTAGTTTTTTCTGCAAAGTATAGAAAGGCCTAATATAATAAAACTTGCAAATGGCCGTGATCATGTTGTTTAAATTAAAAATGCTTTTGTGGACATACAAGACGAAAAACCGCACCCATTTCCTGGGAAGGCTTGCTTCTAGTGTAATTGAAAAGTGTTTTCAAATGTTCACTAAAAACTTGAAATTGATTTTATGATCTCACATCAGCAGCAAACCTCTTAACTGATTGGTTTGCTTACTTGAGATTTTTTGGAAAATCATAACCTTTTTCACATAGTAAAAATCATTATTTACCAAAATTACAGACATAAATCTGTAAAACAATTTTACTGATTTACCGGTCAAAGCTCAACTAATACAATTGTATTTTAACTTTTTCTAGCAAAATTTAATTTAGTTCTTTTCTGCAAAAAAATAGTAAATATTTCCAATACCAGTGCAATTGCATAGCATATTGAAAAAAAAAAAAAAATTATGATGTTTTAAAAATAATCCGCATCGGCCAATGGTTACCAAGACCGATGTTAATGCATCAACAAAGTGGTGTATGCACCCCTTTGTAAAAAGATGTTTCCTCAAAGGATATTTTGCAAATTCTTTGTGATATTCAAAGTATTGCCACCTAAAACAGTTTTTAACAAATGTAAAAATCTTGCCCCATTTACATTGTCAAAGACAAGCATTAATTTATATAATATTAATAACAATAGTAATATAATAGTCAAAATAATTGTTTAATAATTTAATCAAATTTTTTTAAAATTTAATCAAAATTCCCTTTTTTCTCCTCTCAAAGTTGTCAAGCCTAAAGCAACAAGTCAATCTTCAAATTTGAGACTGCTAATTGATGAAGCAAGTTTAGTTACTCTATGTTGTGTTTTTGTAGTCACATTACAGCCTCATTTCATGAGCAAAATCAAATAGTGCGCAAATGAATGTTAAACGAAATGATCTCATAAGTTGACAGTCGAATCTTGCACACAATTACTTTATTTGTTCCAGCATTTAATTAATCTAATTGCCAAAGTTATTTGATTTTTCCATTTAATAATTGTAAAAATAATAACTCCAAGTTCTCATTCAGACTCAGGATCATAAAGCTGTGTACCATTTATCAAAAATAACTTCAGTATTAATCCATCAAAACCATAAGTTTTTCAGTTTAGCAACAATCTGTAATGAGCAACTGTTTTATATGCCTCCGGAAAATCCAGTATAAACACATCAACTAGAGTATAATTTTTAATGTTTAACGTTACAAAATAAATTTTTTGCTAAATGTAAAACTTATGTTTGCTTTCCATGATTTTTCTTTATGAATTTGTGTTGATGTTCTGTTATCAAAATCCTTTTTTAAATATAAATTTCAATTTTGTCTAGAATATTACCTACTAGTATCTTACACACCACTGATCTATGATTAACAGCAACTACTTTGTAATCTTTTTTTAAAAAGAGGAGTTATAATTGCAGATCTAAATGGATTTGGGAGTTAACTTGATGTTAAAGGTTCTCTGAAGATTAACGTTAATGGAAGTGCAAATGCCTTTAACATTAATCTTCAATGCAAAAGAATAATTTTTTAACATAATAGGGTGAAGCTAATCATGTTCAAAGACTTTAAAGTAATGATTTCAATAAATGTCTGATATTGACTAAATTAAATTAGATTAAATGTCAAAAAATAACTAAATTAAAAGAAATAATATTATAATATAATAGAAAGCTGTAGTAGTTTGAAACTACGAGTGAAATTAAGAGTAATTAATTTTACTTTGAAAGCATATACATTGTTATTCTAGGTAAATAAATTAAATTATAAATTACATATCATATAGCTCTAGATATTTATCAATGCGAGTTTTGAAGAAGTTCAAGCTTTTACTTTTGATGATAAAATCTGGTAGTTTTGTTCCACATTGATGAGACTCTATTAGTTGAAAATTGATGACGATTATTGCAGTTTTTAACAACTTCTCTTCTGATTTTGAAGTTATGACCCCTGGTGATGGGCTGATATGAGGCAAAAATAGTACAATCTAGTTCTACAATATTTACATTTTGAAATAGTTTGTACATTTGAATTAAGCTGCCTTTTTTACATCTTTTTTCATTGACATTAATGTTCAGTGTGCTTAAGCCAAGTATCTTAATTCTTGTTTAATAACTTTATTTTTAAATCTGGGGTATCCATTTAGTGGCATAACGTTAAACTTATTCAAGTGTAATAATATCACTTTTAAGGTATGGGCACCATGCTTGCATTGCAAATTCAATATGAAGCAAGCTTATGGAGAATGCTTTAGATACATCAAAAATAATAGCCCTTGCTTCCCTGCTCCCATTTAATGCACAATAGAATCTTTCAGTTAGAGAAGTTAACAAGTCAGCCATAAAACAAGAAGGTTGAAAACTTATTGATTCTCAGAGAGTAAGTTATTAGACTAAAGATAGGATGTTAAAAATTTTGTTGAATAAAGACTCAAAGACCTTGCTAATATTAGAAAAAAGACTGATCGGACAATAGTTGGAGGGGTCAGAATTTTCTCCAGAGTTTTCAAAAAATGCAACCACAGGTGCTATTTTACAGCAGGCAAGAAAACAAGTTTCAGTCAAGCACTTATTAAAGAGTTCAGAGAGAATTAAAGAGAGATCTGGAGAACAGACTATGTAAGAGTAGGAGTAACTACCAGCCAGCCTCAGAATCATTAAACTGAGTTTTAGAGCTTTTTTTGGAGATAAAAGAAAGAGTTGCAAAGTCACTATCAAAAAGGCACAAGTAAAAATCTAGAGTCTAGAAAATCCAGCATTCATCACCCTTGGCAAGAAAGAATGTAACACAAGTTTATACCTACACCAACCT
>NC_088928.1:54957500-55145000 GCF_038396675.1 Hydra vulgaris
TCTCAATCTCTAACTCAAATAGTCAACTTTTCAATTCGCTGGACAATCACTATCATTTACCTTCTCTACTCTACTTATGTCTTGTTTCTGATCCTAGCCAGTGCTCAGTTTCTCCACAATCACCCTCATGTGCTTCTGATCACGGTTTGATCTTTTTAAAACTATTATCTCATTCTTTTTCATCATTTGAATCCCCCTATCATCCTACCAATTACAACTACCTCAAAGCTGACTGAAACTCTTTCCGTGATTTTCTTTGTGATGGCCTTTGGGTAGAAATCTTTTGTCTTCCTGCTGACAAATGAACTTCTTACATAACCTTATACATTTTTACATGGATTCAGGCTGGCATGGAATCTTTTATTCCCTCCCAACGATTTCAGGTCAAGCCTCACTTTTCTCCATGGTTTTCACAACTTCTGGAAAGCAGCATCCGTTATCCCAATTTTCAATAATTCTGACTCGCCTAACTACCGTCCTGTTAGTCTTCTTCCTATCATAAACAAAGTTTTTAAATCATTACTTAACAAACACCTAATCTCTTATCGTTAATCTAATATCTTGCTTTCTGATCATCAATATGGACTTCAACCTACTTGTTCTACAGCCGATTTGCAAGTAATAACCGATAGTTTTTATCGTAAATAGATAGAGGTGGCAAGGTTAAGGCTATCGCTCTTGACATTTCTAAAGCCTTTGATAAATTTAGGCATGCTGGTCTTCTCTATAAGCTTTCTTCTTATGGTGTATCTGGCAACATCTTTAAGATTATTGAATCCTTCCTTTCCAATCGTAGTATAAAAGTTGTCCTCAATGGACAGCACTCTTTTTCATATCCTGTAACTTCAGGGGTTCCTCAAGGATAAATCCTCAGCCCTATACTCTTATTAATTTATATTAACAATCTTCTAGATATTCTCACATCCAAGTTGGCATTGTTCACTGATGATACAACCATTTATTCTTGTCATGATAATAAGTCAATACTCTCTGACTGCTACAGAATCTTATTTCTGCTACAGAATGAGGCTTACAGTGGCTGGTGAACTTTAATTCAGATAAAACTCAATTTTTTTTAGCCAATCGTTATTGCAATAACCTAGATCTTCCTATATTTATAAACAGTAATGTACTCAATAAGTCATCTGCTAACTATCTAACAGATACTTTAGCAGATGCTAAACTAGCATCTGCTAAAGTATCTGGGGCGGATCTTCTAATGATGCCCTTTTTCTTTTAGACAAGGTCCAAAAATAAATTGTTAACATAATTGGACCTGCTCTTGCACCCAACCTCCAACCATTGTCACACCATCGTAATGTTGCTTCTCTTTCTCTTTTCTACAAATACTATAATGGGCACTGCTCTAAAGAGCTAGCGTCTCTTGTGCCATCTACTAAAATTCATTCTCGTGTTACTCGCCATTCAATTAAGTCTCATCCTTTTTCTGTGACTGTTCCTAAGTGCTCCAAAAACTCTTATTCCTCAAGTTTTTTTTCTTGAACATCTGTTCTTCTGGAAAAAACTTGAGGAATAAATTCACTTCCTTCATCTTGCTTTCCTAATTCATGTAATTTGCAATCCTTTAAGTCATCTGTCATTCTTTATCTTGCTCTAATCTTTACCTTTTCTCTTCCAGTAACTTCTAACACTAATTAGTGGTTGCTTGCAGCCTTGTTGGAAACAAAGATGTTTAAAAAAAAATTGTATAAAGATTTTTTTTTTTTTAAACTTTGATATTTACAAATTTGCAAAATTTTACAACTTTTTCAAATTGACAACTTTTTTAAAATTTTGATATTTATAAATAGCAAAAATTTATGTGGGATTACATCTCTCAAAAATATTAATTACTGTTCTGCTCAAAATTACTAAAAAAAAATATTAAAGTTGTAAACTGCTGTGATGAAAAAAATGTGATGGTATGGAATAATCTTGCGTTTTCCACAATAAATTCAATTAAAGATTTTTATATTTTTCATTAAGTTTATCTTTTAGTTAGTCAGATACAAAAAGGACAAGAAAAGGAAGCAAAATACCTTAAATAGTTTTTTTTTTTAAAAAGTCAAAACTGCTAGTGAAATGCAAGAAAATTTGACCTATACTGTGATTCAAAATAATGACCAAATTTTATGTTTATGCAAAACCAGAATCATTAAATTGGCCTTCTATCTGGGATATATTTATGTGTTCTGAGAAAAAATTATATTTCCTTGCATTACATGTTCACCTGGAAACTTATAGTGTATAACATGTGCAAAAGTAACAAATTTGGAGTCTTTTCAAACTCAATGTGTAAAAATTTTAAGAGTATATTTCAATAAGTATTTCATTTTATGAAAAAAAAAAAAACTATTTTAAATGATGGTTCAAATATTGCCAAATAATTAAATTAGGATATTTTTCTAACAACTTCATATCTCCAACTTCATAACTCCATAACAACTTCATAACTCCACATCAGATTTCTTATAGTTGTCAATAGGAGATACAATTGTGGAAGTAAAGGAAATTATTCATTTTCAAAAAATTGTAAATAAAATTCATTCTGTCAGCTAAAAACAAAAGAAAAATAGAAGAATGCACTTCTAACATCAGAAATGAGGTTAAAAAAATTGGACAAATAACTAATGTTTGGTGGGTTGCTAGTTTTTTTAAAACTGTTTCTGCCCTATGGCAGAACTTTGTGCCACTGAGCAAAGATCATCTTTGCTTTAGAGATAATTGTCTACAACTAGAGTTGTATAAAACTTTCAGTTGAGTTTCAGTCTTATCTTGTCTAGTCCAGTATAATATATCCAGTCTAGGTTAAACTAGGTTCTTATGGAAGTCTATTTAAGCTACATCGTCTGTAATATTACAGACGATGTAGCTTAAATAGACTTTTAAAGTTTGAGGTTTTAGAAAGCTCAAACTTAATCATTTTAATGTTTTAATTTTACTTAGTTTTTTCAAATCAAATTAAAATTCAAAATAATTTCATTCAAAACAGTCAAGGAAGCCCCATTTAGTAAACTCATGAGTTAATATAAATATAAAAGTTAAAACATTTAATTAAAGTGTTAACTTTATTATTTTAAGTCTTGTGATAAAGGATGTAGATTGATACTGAATTTTTTTGGGGTATATTTTAGATATGATATATTATATATTTAGATAAGTATATTTTAGACACTTTCTTAAACAAAAAAAATTGAGTGTCCTAATGCAACTTTATAGCATTTTTGATTGTCAATAAACAGGATAAGACACAATGTTGCAAATATTTGGCTGTCAAAAAACAGAACCGAAACAGAATATCGTAAATTAAACTAATAAATAGCGTTTAAAACAAAATAAAGGAATAGTGTCGCATTTTTTAAATTAATGTTGCAGATGAAACTTAATGTCATTAGTTATAAAAAGTTAAATTATAAATAATAAGCAGATATTACTGGCTATAATAAAAAAGTTAAATTATGAATATTTAATAGGTATTACAGAACTGGCTGTCACCAGTTGTTAAATTTGCTAAATTTAACTTACACATATTTAAAATTATGCAAATAATAAAGTTTATGTATAATATAATATAATGTATAATATAATATAAATACAATGTAGAATATAATATAAAAGTTTAACTTTTCAGGTTTTTTTACAATAAAGTTGAGTTAGCAAAAGGAAAAGGGGTATAAAATATGTATTTATAATACCTTTTGGTTGTTTTTATTTGTTTTTAAAAAAAAAAAAAACAAGATTTAAGCCTCCCACATGGCAACATTAAACTTCTTTATAAGCAAAAATAAGGCAAGAAAGAAAGAGGAGCTTTAAATGTATGTTTTTAATGAGAAAATAATGGGAATATACAATATCATATTTAAAATAAAACATTTATGAACCCAATGTGCAGCAATAACAGAATTTGAAAAATGAAACAAAATCATATAATTAAATTTATAAATTATGTAAGCCAACTGAAAGCAAATTAATGTGGTTTAATATTTAAATAATTCGACATTATTAACCATGTAGTAAGATTTGCTTTAATAACTTTAAATAACATACTTCAATAAGAATTTATTTCTTATATATCTGTGAAATCATATTTAATATAAATAACTAATTTAATATAACATAATAATAAACCTGTTTATATTATTTAGTTTATGATTTTTTATAAAGATAACTAGATGCAATCAGATAGTTTATGAAATTTATTAACAGATAATCATGTTATTTTTAAATATTTTTTAAAGATATTCAAAAACATCTCAAGAAAATGTCTGAAAATATATTACATTAATCCTTTTTGTAAATATTTGTATTGAATATTGAAAATTTATTAAGCCATCTGTTAAATTTTGCATAAATGTAATGTATATTAAATGATAATGTTCTCCTAAATGTTTGTAAGTTGCACTAGATTTTTAAATATTTTATGCTGTGTTATTTTAAGTAATTGTATATATATATATAGATTATTTACTAAATTTATATATTTTGGTATACTATTTGAATAAAAAACCTAACAAAAACAGAGCAGGATTAAGGTACTGTGCTGCTCTAAGCATATAGCCTAACGGAAATTTTATGGGGGAGGACTTTTAACAACATAAATGTTCAAGGAGTTCCTGCCAGAGAGGAGATTTAAGGGCAGTAGGTGGCTTACAAGTTACTTTCCTTTTCCAGCTAAAGGGTCTGGGGGAGCGCTACAAGCTACCCTAGAAGGGTCTGGGGTTTCTTGGTATCTTTTACTTAAGTATATTTTATACTCTATGGTATTATTTATTTTTAAGACTTTTGAAATCATATTAAACAGATCAAACAAACTTGCAATTTCATTTTAAAATTTATTACATTAATTTTTTTGAAATAAGGAGACCTCTGACGGAATCCTTATGTCCATCAGTTATCAGGTCTTCATATATGTTAAAGCTGCATTTGTAGGTACTGGTGTCCTAAACCATTCTCATAAAATGACAGCATTACTGTCATGAAAGTTATTACATAAAACATAAAATTATTATTTATAGCTTTCTTTTGGCCTTTTTCATTGCAAAGTCCTTAATTAAATCTTTAAATTAAATGTCTCATGATATCTGAATCTATGCCTCGAAGATCTAGAGAACCAAGTCTCAGAATCAGGCATACATCATCCTTGTTTGTTTACTGACTGTTTCAGTACAATACTGAGATAATCTGTTACAAATCTGTAACAGATTTGTAAGAGATAATCTGTTACAAATCTGTAACTTTAATATATGAACTTTATCTGGAATACTATTAAGCCTTTTTACGTTTGTTGGAGGAGACAAGTTTATTTTTTTTTATTTCTAAACCAGAATAACCTTTACTATATTCTTTGTATTCCAGACTGTTGATGCAGAAGAAAACTGATTTTCTCTCAAATACATATTTTCAAATGTCCTACAACACCTTCTTTTCTTCTTAGATCTTTTTTTTCCAATAACAATAAATAAACATTTAGATAAAGTAAGGCTTATTTTCTATAAGCAATAAATGTAAATATGCTATTTGCAATTGCAAGTCATAACTTATTCAGTCTAGTTAACAAAAAATAGCTACTGACTTTAGTGTCATAAATCTGGTGAACTCTAAAACACCTATTTTCGGATATAAACAACCCGTAGTTAGAGGTGTGAGCTAGAGATAAAATGTGCTATTTTATCAATATAACAAATGATTTTTTAATTAACATTTATAATAATGATTTGTATATATTTGGAATGTAGAATGTTACAACTTTTTAAAAAAAGTAAAAGACTACCTTAAAAATTTGGTGGTCAAGGTCAATGCCAGCAATAGATATACAACCAAGAACTCGTGTTACATACTTGTAACACATATGTTTACATACTTTTATCTTTATATATAGTTATATCATATGTGTATAGTTATATATTTATCATTATTAAATATATATAATACATATGCTTTTGTGTGCGTGTATGTGTATATATATGTGTGTGTGATTAAAAGTTGCTTTATTTTTAGCGGAAAGTTTAAAATGTGTGGAGGAAAAATCCTGAATGAAGATATAGTTATTGTTTTTTACTAAATGTTTGATTGATCTCAATTGGTTTTAATTTTCAATTTGATTACATCTACTTTTTTGATATCAATATAGTCAATACAGTTGCAGTAACACTGTCCACAACTGGGGATGATGAAGCTGTTGTGGTCGATACAGCACCGACCACAACAGCGTCATCATCCCCAACTGCTGGATCATCTACATCTATAACTGGTAAACAAATGATTTAGTAGTTTACTAATGGTAACTAACCAGTAAATAAATAACTTAGTAGTTTTTATAGGTAACTGATAAATAAAAATACTATTCAGTTATTTCATTCATTACTTTTTCACTTTCAGATTTATCTTATGAGGTATTTTTACGCTAACAAGCTGTTAATAAGGACCCCACATCATATAGTGCGCATAGGGTGTGGGCCCAGAATGAGGAAAGATTTACCTTAATTTCATTAGACGGGTAGGGGTCACCCTTACTTAAAGCGGGTTGGTAGGAATAAGGGTGGGCGTAGGAAAATATTTAACTACATCAACAACTAGAAGATAAATAGAAATGTATTAGTAAATGCATAAATTTTTATTGTCTTTTTTATTAAAATTCGTTTGTAAAATATATAAGCTTTTGTTAAAAAATTTTTTTTAATCAAAGGATTTGTTTGTAAATATGTATTTTGTTGAAAATATATATTTTGTTTCTTTTTCTCAAGACTTTATATTTTAATAATTGCATATAAATTTTTTTTGAAAGAAAAAAAAAATTTTGTTTCTTTTTTTTAACAATTTCTATTTTATTAATTGTAAACAAATTTTCTGCAAGGAAATATTTTGCTTCTTGTTTTTTAACATTTTATATCTTTAAAATTGTTAATAAATTTTGTTGGAAATATATATATTTTGTTCATTTTTGTTAACAACTTAAATGTTTTTTTTTATTTAAATCTTTGTTAAATAAATTTTGTTGAAAAAATATATATTTTACCCTGCATTTTTTTTTAAATTTTTTTACTTAGCGCGTTAATCTTGCGAGCAATATTCAAAAAAAAAAATTTTTTAACTTAACTGAAAGAAAATGAAAAATGTATATATAAGAAAACTTTAAAAATTTTTTTTAACAATCAGAAATTTTTTTTGCTATAAATATATACAATAAGATTTCAAAATTTATTATGCTTAGAGGAAGACTTTAACCCATGGAAATGAAACTGAAGACAGAACACTAAACCACTGAGTCATCAAAGATATGTGCTAAGGAAAAAAACGAACTTTTTTTTTTAAATCTTTTATAAGCTCCACATATGGGGAAAAATCTTTTACGCTCTTAAAGCAATTTTTTTTAATGAATTTTTATACAATAAAATTTTTAAATTAGGAATGAGTATAAATGACTTTCCGTGCAACATCAAATCTTTTTGTAAACAACATGTGCATGCATACTTGTAGACAGAAATTATTAAAACTTTACAAGTATAAATTCATAAGTTTATAACATAAATACACTTTAAAAATGTGTTTATATTTCTTTTATTTTCTTTTACACTGTAAAAATTAAATTTTTTAAATTATTTTTATAAACTTTGATTGCTATTTAAAACTTTTACGTATATATTTTATGTTCTTTTGCAATTTTATATTTATATTGATCTCGTAAAACAACAACAACAAAAATTCTAATAAGCTTTTTTAATCCATATTGCTTTTAAAAATCTTTCGAAATTTTATAAATAAAAACATCATAATTGAATATTTTTAAGTAATAGTAATTTAGTATCCAAGGTGCAGTGGTTAGAGACACCTAATAATGATAATTGTAACAAGAAGTAGTAACAAATCAACAAAAAATGGTAGGAAAGTTAGCATCAAATGATAAAGACCTATTCTTAGAAAAATTATAGCATTGTAAAAAAATTAGGTAATTTTAAAAACTTGACACTAGTGTTGGGACAAAATGAGTTTTAAAAAATCTAAATAATAATATCAAAGTCTCATAATAACATCATTATTTAAAAGTCAACGAGAGCACTTTTAAAGCAAGTTTATGTTTTTGGGTAAAAGTAAAGGGCTATGCAAAATTTTTTGTTGCTTTACATATTAAAGTTTCAGGGAAAAATAATGGAAAATTAACAAGAAAAATCTTTTTGTAAAAGTAATTAAAAATGATACCATTTTTAATATCGAGCCCCAGTGTAGTGAATTAACAATAGTTAATTAAAACTCAAGCTGGTACTGAAGACTAAATTCAACAAATTAATAAAATATAACCTAAAGATACAATCATATTATTTTACATAAAAAAACACAGTAGATATCGAATCACAGCAGTAAATGATAAGAATCAGCACTCTGTCAGTAGGAATATAGCCACCAGGTTTAAGTTTCTAATAAAAGTTTATTCTGTTATATTAATCTGTCATATACACAATTATCCAGTCAGGAAATAAAAAATGAGTTGCCCAAGTTAGTTTTTATTATATGCCAAGTAGACATTTAATGGTATTGATATGTTTATAACTAAACCAAGTTTTCTATCGTGAAGTAAAATTTTTTTATAATACTGTGCTATATAAGCACAAATTAAAGATGGCCTTCCAACATCAAGCATTAAGTTTCCTAACAAAATATACAAGCTTATAAAAATTTTAATGATTTTTGCTGGAAAATTTCAGATTATTTGTTATTTCTGCCTACAGGTATGCACGCGCATGTTATTTTGAAAACAAGTCATCTATAGAAATGATTGGTGTGGAATAGACAAGTTTAGAAAATTCGTTTTTTAACAACATTACTATTTCTAATATAACAAGAATAATAAATTAAAACATTTTTCCTGTTTTTGTTTTTGATACAATTCTTTTTTATTACTATTTGCAACACCATTCCTTAATTTTGTGACACAAGGCCTTTTTAATATATATGACAATATTCTGTCAGAATCAGAGGTAGAGTGTGAGAAAAAAGGTAAAACTCTTTGCATAAGCATTATAAAATAATGAAAATATAATTCAATAACCATAAATTCACAATAAAGATTTTTAATTCACAAGTTGTGAACATGTTTTTAAAAATGTTTTAGTTTGACTTTTTAAAACTAAAATAAAAATGTCACGAATCTTAATTCTCAAATTTAATAGAACCTGCTGTGTTCTCTTTTAGATTTTTGTAACAACTTCTAATTTTAAATCATAAGTGCAGAAGTCAATAGCAAATTTATCATAATAGCAAAATAGTTTATCCTCACACCCCATTTGGAGTAAATTCCTTTTAACAATGATAGTATTTCAAAAATTAAAAAAATACTGATGTATAATGTACACAGATATTAAATTTTTTTAGTTTAATTTTGGGTTCAAATAAAAATATTTATTATTATGTTATTTAAAATTTAGTTAAAAGTTTAAACCTGAATAAATTAATTTGTATTCAACCAGTTTATTTACACTACATCTTTCAGCAGCATTTAGCAATTTTATCTAAACAAAAATTGAATTAAAATATACATCTATTGTTAACAGGATTTTATTTCTTCTCTTTGTTAAAAAACAAAGTTACATAACATAACGTTACATTACATAATGCAAGGTTGTTTTTTTTTTATAAATAGCATAATTCAAAGACTTATTTTTAAAAATTAAATCAACAAAAAACAAAAATATTTTCAAATATGATTGATGATTGCAATTCATGTAACAAATATTTTTTCAAATATGATTGATGATTATGATTCATGTAACAAATATTTTTTAAAGCATGATTGATGATTGCAATTTTTATTCACTACTGTTTAATCTCCACATTTCCATGAAAAAAAGGAAAGATAAAAAATATATAAAAACTTTGTTGTATTAAATGTTCTTTATGTGTAAAAATTGTAAGCAAATCCAAAGCCTCAGTCAATGAATATGAGAGAATAATAATAGTTTAATAGTTTAATTATTGCACATTAAATCAAGTTCCAAATGTGAGATGTTGAGCTGTTAAACAAGATAGCATTTTTGATGTAAATAAGTAAGTTTTTCATCACTTATTTACATTTAAGATGTAAATAAGTGATGTAAAATTTTTTAAACTAGTTTCTCCCTGTTATGGTCTTTTATAATTCTTTCTATATTTTTTGTAATATAGTTCCCTATATTACAAAAAATGTAGAAAGAATTATAAAAGACCATAAGATTGCATTAATTAATAAAAATGAATTTTTAAAAGAAAAAATTACTAATAATTGTAGTCGCAAAATTAAAATTGATTTCCCAATAAATGGAGAATGCTTATCAAAGAAGTATTTTACAAATGCATTGTTTCCTCACATAATAACTCTGATAAACAGTATAATGACTTAACCAAGCATGAATGGAAAAAAATGTTATGTTATTGACAAACGATTAACGATAAACATATATATATATATATATATATATATATATATATATATATATATATATATATATATATATATATATATATACATATATATATATATATATAGTAATAGTCAAGTCAAGGATATTTACAAAGTAGTGGCCTTCATGGCCATGAAGAGATGAATTAAAATAATAAAAAATTACTAATATGAAGTAAACACCTGTCAAATTCAATAATAATAAAAATAGTGATAGTAGTAAAAATAATAATTATTATTAATATTATAAAACAAATAGGAATATTGGTAGTTATATATTATAAAAAGTATATACTATTTTGTAATAATGATAATAATATAACAAAAATAATAATTATCAAACTTCAATTTTTAATTTAACAAAAAGCTCTGTGCATGAGAGCCATTTCAAACTAAGATTATTAGTAAACAATTAAAAATGGTAAGTACATTTGCAACTGTTGACTAATAATAAATCGTTTGTTATTTACTATAAATGTAAAATAGCTTAATCCACTAAATTGTCTCTTTTAACGCTGTAATCAGAAACTTTAAATGACTTGTGCAACCTCTTAAATTTTTTAAACCTGCTTAAGTGAAACAATTGATAGTGAAGAGATTTACTATCAATTAAGAGGTTTGTTGAACTTACATGACATCAACACACTAGTTACCAACTTTTTACAACATTAAAGTCAATCTTATTTGTTTTTCAACAATACAGCAAGGAAAAATTGATAAATACAGCAAGGAAAAATTGACAAAAACTGTTCATCAACTAGTGAAGTCATAAGTTGAGCATGAGACACTTTAGCAATACTTCATCAGAAAAAGTCTCTACAACAGATGATGTTCAAGTGGTCAAGGCAATGCTGCACATGCAACATTTCTGGATAGAAGATTCATACAGTGGCTCAATGGTGTGTACACTCATATTTTAATGTGCTTGACACATGTTATTTACTTAAGACATACTTATTTGCATTGAAAATACTATCTGATTTGTCAGTTCATGTTACACATTCTGCAGCCGCTAGATGTTGCCATGTTAAAAGAATTTGTTGCAAATTACTTTAACGGTTTTATGCAAAGAAAAAGCTCAGTTATTTATCAAAAGAATGCTTTTGTGAACTGCAAACTTTTTAGCTCTGATGAAATTTTAAATGTATGCAAAAAGTCTCTGGATTTCATTAAAGTTTTATCAATAAAATTAATTTTTCAAAACAATAAATTGCTAATATTTGAAACACCATTATCCCATTTTGTCTTCTTTACTTTAACAACTTTTATCTATGTCAGAATATATTCTTTTAGGATTTAAGATGTCAGAACCATAACTACCAGTGATTACACCATTTCAGCCACTGCCTTCTAAATTGCAACAACTCCCTTAAAAAGAAAAACAATTGCATTCATCAAAAAGTTTCTTAAAACATAAGGTTATTTTTTGACTTTTAACACAAAAATCAACTTTATTGCAACATTTTAAAGGTTTATTTTCCTTGCTTTTCTATGAACAAAATTATTGATGAAGTTTTTAAAGTCCATTTCATAACTTAATTTTTATATCTATCACTTTCTTGATAATTCTAAGAGTTGCTTTGGCCCCCAGTTCGGATTTCGTTTAAAACACTCTACTTCCCATGCACTTATTAGCATTACTGAAATGATTCGTGGTGCAATTGATAGTGGTTCTTTTGCTTGAGGCGCCTTTATTGATCTCCAAAAAGCTTTTGATACAGTTGACCACAAGATTTTAATTTAAAAAATGGACCACTATAATGTATGGGGTATCTCTAATGATTGGTTTTCATCGTATATTGAAAAACATACTCGGTTATTAGGTATAGGTGTCCCACATGTTTCTGCTCTAGGGCCTTTACTGTTTTTAATATATATCAATGATCTGCCTCACTCTATAAATAATTCGATTGTTTGTCTTATCACTGATGACACTAATCTTCTATACATAAATAAATCACTCACACAACATTGTAAAAAAGCTAATTCAGATCCCCATCATTTGTGCCATTGGTTAATAGTAAACATATTTTTCTAAATATTATTAAAAATTGATAATGATAATGTGGAAATTAAAATTAGCGGTAAAGACTTTTCCCATCTAAATATATAAAATATCTCAAGGTAATTTTTGACAAAAACTTATCATGGTACAATCAAAAATTCAATTAAATGAAAAAACTCTCATGTGCCAATAGTATGTTTTCATTAATACAACACTATGTTCCCTAACATATTCTAATATCAATTTACTATTCCTTGTTCTATTAAATCGAATAAGTAATTTACAACATATTTCCACAAGAATTATGACATTTTCTCCTTTACGATCTAATATCCAAAATAGGTTTTCTGAATTAAAAAATCTAAAACTTCAAGATCTTGTGAAGCTTTATAATTGTCTCTTGTGTTAGATTTTCTTCAAAATAACCTACTAAATTTGTTTAAAATTTTTTTTATCAAAACAAGTGAAAGACATAAATATTACATTTAAAATACTGAAAATATTAATTTTCACACTTCCTTTTTTAGCACTATCAAATATGGCAAGTTCTCTACAAAACATCGATGTATTTCTCACTGGAACCGAATAATACCATTTATAAAAAAGAAGAATGTAACTAAATACCCTTTTATTACTATGAATGAATAAATTGTAATTAAATACCCTTTTATTACTATAATGAATATTAATTTTATCTTTTATTATTATTGCTTCATTATATTACTGTATTAATAAAGCTATTATTACTTTTATTTTATACTGTCTTTTTTTTTTACTATTTTACTATTATTATTGTTAACTATTTTACTATTATTATTATTATTATCATTACTTACTTTATTACTATTATTATTATCATTAATTTATATTTGTTTTAGAAGCCTTAATAATATTATTAATAACGATTTTTTATTTATAGTGGTGGTGACTCCATTGTAGTAATAGTTTTATGGTTATTGTAATAATTTTTGTAATTGTTTTGTTTGTTTTTATAATTTATGTCATAGTTATAAATTTTACTATAATTATTTTTACTATAGTTTTTATCATTAGCTATTACTTTTATTAAAGTTATCATATTATAGTTATTATTTATATTATTTATATGCGGTAGTGGTGTAATGGTAGAGCGGTAGTGGTATAGTGGTAGAGCGTTCGCTTCATAAGCGAGAGATTCTGAGTTCGATCCCCACCTTGTCCCTGGTAGTACCGCGCTCAACTCGTTTCTCCACGCAGTGTCCTTGTTAGTCAAGGTGTGTGTTTCGGAGTAATAGAGTTGAGAGAGGGTTATACCACAAATAAATAGCCTCCTCATCTGTAGTGGCCTCCCTGTCGTTGAGGTGAATTAACAAAAATAAAAAAATTTGTAATTTTTTTTATTCATATTATTATAATTTTTATATTTATTATTATCGCTATTATTAGTATTATCATTATTTTTTTTTAAGTGTCACTCCATTGATTAGTTTTTAACTATATGAGTGACACCTAACCTTATTTATGTGAGTTTATAATATTTTATTGTAAACTTTTCTTATTTCATGGTAAAATAAATGGACAAAAAAAAATCAGTACAAAATTCTCAATAACTTTAAAAAGATAAAAAAAAAATTAAAACTTGTAGCAAAATAATTTTACACCATTTTAATGAATATAATAATCCATATTCAACCTGAAAGAACTATAGCTGAACAAGTTGAGTTGGTTAAGTTATTCAAAGAAAGACAGGAGGCTAATAAAGATCTACGCAAAAATCAGCCCTTTAGATTTCTCATCCACGGTTACCGGGTCTGCTGTGTTGATGTCTCACAGACCCAATTATTTAACGGAAAAGAAAAACATCCATTCATTGATACCAAACAGCAGCTGATGCTCGAAAACCTCAACAACTACAAAACTTTAAAAAAAAATTCTATAGTAAACAATAAAACGAAACCTTTTTATAAATTTTATCAATAATAATAATCTCAAATGATAATCACTGGCTCAAGCTTAAATGTCTTTATAGATCTTTAAACAAAGAAAAGTTACTTGAACTATCTGATATTGCTCTCTCCACAGACATTATACTTATTACCAAAACATGGTTTAATGAAATATCATCTCCAAATATAAAAAATTATGATCTTTTCAGTAATGACAGAAATGTTCATGGAGGAGGAGTGCTATTTATTCAAGAACTTGCCTAAACATAATTGAATTAAACTTTTCTCAAACTCATTCTTGCTTTACTTTTAAACATTCTGAGTAACTATAACTTTCACTTGCAATCAGTAAAAGTAACAAGTTGCTGATTGGTTGTATATACTGCCCACCATAATTGATGGAAAAAATGGCTTAAAAATTAATAATTGTTTAACTTTAGCTAAAAAATCTATCGATAGTAACTGTTTTTCGGGACTATTACTCACAGGCGATTTTAATTATCCTAATATTGTTTGGAATGATGGCTATTCGACAAACTTCAAAAGACCAAGCAAACCAATAGAAGCAAATTTTTTAACACAATGAATAATTCGTTTTTGTATCAATGTATACACTCACCAACATTTATATTTAAGAAAGATAAATGTATTAACACATTGGATCTTGTTATAACAGACTCTCCAGACAAAATGAGTAAAATAACCTTTCATATGCCTCTTGGATGTGCAACACAAGGTCACTTACTGCTCAAATGGAATCTCATTAAAAAATCAATTTAGTCAACCCCATTTGTTTTCTCAAAATTGTATTATAAAAAAAACAACTATGCAAAACTAAATGAAGCTTTTAATGTTATGATTGGATTGCTATGTTTAAAAATTTAAGTATCAATGATTCCTACAAAAAATGGACAGATATATATCATAAACTATGTGTTAAATTTATACCTCCTATATCAAAACACACAACAAAAAAAAACATCAACCTTGGATCACAATTGACATTATTAAATTAGGTAAAAAAAAAAAAGAATACAAAGTGGAAAGTTCCATATCTAGTTAATCAGTTATAATAGTTATAATACAGTTCATAATCAAATCAAAAAGTATACTCGTTCAGCAATTAGAATCTTTGAAGAAGATTTAGCAAATGATAAATGCAATCCAAAAAGACTTTAACTATATTAATTCTAAACATTCATCATCAAGCCTATTAATGCATTGATTAATGAATCAGATATTAGCATAAAGGAAGTAGATCATTAAAAATCGACCAATTCTAGTAGAATCACATTTACTCAAATTAGATACAAACAAATCATTTAGCACTGACTATGCAAGTCCATTAGTTCTACAAAAGTGTGCAAAATCATTAGCCAATCCATTATCAAAATTCAATTGATCAATCTGGATTATCAGAATCTTGGTTAGAAGCCCATGTCACTCCATTATATAAGAAAGGCTGCAAAACAGATCCAGGAAATTATCGTTTCCTTCACATCTGTTACTTGTAAAATTCATAATTAGAGATAAAATTACAGAACATTTATCTCATAATAATCTTATATCTATTTGTCAACACGGATTTGTTACGAATAAATCAAGTGTCGCGAATCTTTTGGAAACTATAGATTTTATAACTTTGAAAAATCAAATGAAAATCGACAGATGTAATATTCCTTTATTATGCTAAAGCTTTCAATAAGGTACCGCGTAAACCTTTATTATTTAAGCTGGAAAAAAGCGAACTTGTTGGTAAACTTTCTTCTTGGATAAACTCTTTCCTTTCAATATCTAATTGGGTTCATGTCACTAGCGGTGTTCCTCAGGGTTCTGTTTTGGGACCTACTTTGTTTAAACTTTAATGATCTGCCTGGTAAGATAAACAACATTTATAAAATGTACGCTGATGACACAAAGATACTTGCCGCAATTGAAAGCAAAAAAGACTGTGAACAACTACAGAGTAATATTAATAGGATTTCAAAATAGACAAGAATATGGCAAATGCAACTCAACGAAAGCAAGTGTAAGGTAATGCATATTCTAGGGAGTTCTAATTTACTAAAATTAGATTACTATATAAAGGACTTAAGCACACACCAGAGAATTAAGCTTGAAGTAACATTACCTAAACAAAATTTAGGTATAATATTGTCATCTGATCTTAAATTTCATGATCAAGTTACAAAAGCCTCATATAAAGCTAATCAAATGCTTGGAATTATAAAAAATACATTTATATCTAGAAATGTTACTATATGAAGTAAACTTTATAAAATTCATGTGCGCCCACATTCAGAGTATGCAGTATCAATATGGTCGCCTTATTTAAAAAAAAGATATTTACAACAGGAGATCTAATTCAAAAATACAAACTAGAGAAATTTAGAAAAATAGAGCAGTCTGGCATAAAGAATCTATGAAGGTTTCTCCACGAGCTGACCAATCTTTACAATACCACAGTTCTCAGTCAGATATCATAAAGAACTGTGCTCAACGGTATCATTTCTTTAACAATATAGTTGCTTCCATTTGGAATTCACTACCAGGAGATGTTGTCATGCAGCAAAGCACAAACTCCTTTAAAATAGCTTAGAATACATTGAACAAAATTTAGACTTAATAATCTAACGAAACTCCAAAATGAAAATGCAGTCTTGGAGTTATTATACCTTTCTCACTCTTTGACATTTGACATTGTTGCATGCAACAGATGAGATGCCTTACACAAAAAATGACAATAAAACTTTTTTTGTTTGTAACTTAAGTTACTAATACTAATACTAATAAAGATAAATACATTTCAGCAATTTATTATTTGTTGGTTTTTTGTTATTATTGGTCATCTTTTTAATTGAGTGTTTTATTAATTACACCTCAACTTGTACTTTTTATTCAAATGTCAAGGTAAAACAAAGTTTTTTTTTCAATTAGATTAGGTCAAAAAAAAAAATTAAAATTTTTTTTCATTCATATCTATTTAAATGCAGCTCAAAGTTCTTAAAAAAATTAATATTTCATTTGTCCCCATTTTAATTAATATAATACATTTCAGCATTTTATAAATTGCTTAAAAAGCAAATTCAAAGTAAAACGTTTTTTCGCATTGTAACTGTTGTTTTTGTTTTTTTAAATGTGCAAGTTTCTTAATTTTAAAACATTACAATAAAAAAATAGCAATAAAACTTAATATTTAAGAATAAATGTATATACAAACTTTTAAACCATACTTTGAGTTCCAAGACAGGGCATTCAGACAATAGGTCTTTCTCAGTGTTATATAATGAAATACTCGTAGGCAATGATTTCTAAATATAATTGATAAAGTTTGTAAAGATTTCTCTATACTTTATCAAACTTTAAAAGAAAAAACTCTGGGTCATTAAAAAATAAAATCAAAACAGACCAAATTACAAAAAGGAATTGATCAACCAAAAAACTATATGATAAAACATTTAAAAAAAGCTTCTAATTTGATAACAAAAAATTAAAACTATTTATATTAATATCATTATTTATAGCATCCTTGTTTTTGTAATTGCATAACTTGGACAATATTTAAAATGGTTATTATCAGAGGCTCCAGGATAGACTAGAGAGGGTAAACAAAGTCTAGAAAGCCACCAAGTGTATAATAGTATTAAGAGTCACCAAGTTTATCATAGGGTTGCAGAAATTGCAAAAAAAGAAAAATGTTAAAAGAAGATTGCCACTATAATTCTGGAAAAATTCCTTGATTTTTTCAATGAAATTTAGCTTATTTTTTCCCGATAATTTTATCATTCATACTCGCAAACTTAGCATTAAAACTTTGATATTAACCCCCAAACATGCTGTTATCATCCCCCTTCCCCTGCTCAAAAGAAAACAGATAGCCTGCTTTCTATATACAAGGAAAATTGGAATTATAAAATGACTTTCAGTATACAAGGAATTTTTATATTTCTATTTTACAGCTGAAATCAGCAAAACGGTCTTTGAAATAAATACAAAACCTAATACAAAATATAGAGATTGTGAAAACTAATCTGAATAAAAACTCAAAAGAATAACCAGCATTTTAAATACTTTTACTAGTAAGATAATAATAAAAATTTTCTTTCTAGTTTTTTTTTTAAAAACTAGAAAGAAAATAATAAAAACTAATACCACGTATAAGACTTATAAAAACTTACTGAGTAATACTGTAAATGATAAAATGTTTCCGTTGTTAAAAGGTATATACATTTACTTCTTATTGACTTCTTTTCTCTCTTTTTTTTTATGTAGCATATCAAAAGCCTCGCCAAGTTTCTTTATTTTATTTTATGTTCCTCACACTTTCACTTATGGTTACTTTATTTTGTAAGAAGTTTTATCTGTGACATATTCGTCTGATTGCCAGCTGGTTTAGTTAATGTAATAAATTCCTCATTGTATGTTTTAGATCTACTCTACTCTATTTGTTCTCAAAACTTTTTTCTGCTCCTCAAGTCCTGCTATTTCTTTCTTTTTGTTTTCTTTTTCTTTTGCTTATAACTTTCTATTTTCCTCTAGATAGCTTTTACATTTCAACAATGCATTACAAACAGCCTTTATCATTTCATCATTGATTTCGACTTGATGTGCCTTAATAGATACCATGAAATCCTTTATAGTTCGACAAGAGACAAGCGATTTTTTTTTTATGTTTTCTGTACTGAGAATATTACTGTTTATACTGAAACCCCTCTCAACTGATGCTTGACCATGACCTAATATAAAAATTAGTATTAATACTTTTAACAAAACTTTGTGTTTTAAACCAACTTCAACGGTTTCAAAATAAAAATTGGTCTAAACTATTTCCCATGTGAAGTTTTTTAAATGCTGGTAAAAGATTATATGAAGTTTCTTCTAACAACTTCAAGAATTGTGTGAAAGCAAGATCACATTTAATTAAAAGGGATATGCAAGTAGGAAATAATTAGATGTAGTACAGATTTCATCTGTTGAAGAAGATTAGCTTTTTTCTCAATAGAATTGAATCCAGACTAATGCCAATAGTTGATTCCAGAAATAAAGTTTAAACTTCTTAGAAATATTTTTTAAGAAATGTTTGAAACCTCTTAGAAATATTTTTTAAGAATTCTAATGATAATAAGCTGAGAATCTTTCATGAATCTATTGACCATATCTTGAGACAACACATCCTTTTATCTTAATCCCATGTTATGTTCTACAGTAAATCTAATTATCAATTGATTTTGCCATTTTTTACCAGCCATTAATCATTGATTTTAATGGCAGAAAGTTCTCCTTGTAAGTAAAACCAAATTATAGAAATTGCCTCAAATTGATAATGCTGCTTAAAACATCTTGTTCAACTATTTAACCCATTAAGCCTTTAGCAGTTGAAAACAAATCTTGAAAGAGAAACGGTATCATCAGGGCACCTGCCTAAAATGCCATTAAGATTTTCTGCAAAAAACTAGCAATGTAACCTAAAAAGTTCAATTTATTGAAATTTATATAATTTATTTTTAATTCCTCAAAGACTCCTAACTTCCCAATATGTATTTTTGCCAAAATTAAACATAATCTCTTTGCAACAATTCGGACTTCAACCCAGCATGTTTAGCAAAATACATAGGGAAAGTTTTCACATTCAGTGACAGTTACATAATCAGCTCTTCTAGCAAGAGAATCATGGAAAAAATTGTATGAAGCTTTCATTTTCTTCCCTATGTTTCATATGCATTACATGAAGGTTGCAACTTGCAATGTTAAGAAGTTTAGGTAGCTCTTGTTGGTCACACTGCTTTTCAATAAGATCAAGAAGTACCTAGTTCACACTGAGTCATCTATATACAGTTGTGTCAGATTTATGCTATTAATTATTTTAAAAAATATGGTCATACTTTTAAGTTAATTTATATTGCATGGTGGCCAAAAATTTCATAGGATTTAGCAGTTATGCTATAAGGGAATACTTTTTAATATAGTAGATCATTTTCATACATGAGTTCAATGAGATATTGTTTTGTACTGCATGGAAAACATAATAGATTTCTTCACAAGTTTTATCATATTGATCTACTAAAAAACTGCTTGCTTTTTGGCTTGTAGTAACAAGATACTGGCCTGGACTTCTAAACATGTTTTTTGTAACTTGTCACAGCTCTCCACCCCAAAATCAATAAGTTAAATTGAAGATGGCATGTTTTGCATTTGACTGACTTTTTTTCTGTGCCATTTATCAGCCATTTTTCAAACAATGGATCACTCAACAATTCTTCATTGAAATAAGTTGCTATTTAGAATTTTTTAAATTTGTATTTATTCTAAAAAAAGGTAATAAAAATACAATTGGTTTATGGAAAACTATAAAAATCTTCACTTGTTGCAGCTATTTCTGCAGTTAAAAGCACCTAATAAATTCATTTAAATTACTAATAATGGTTAAATTCAAACCTATATAAAATGTTTTGCATAAACATTTTGTTTGCTTTATACTGTAAATGACTAGAATAAAAACTAACTTTTTTTATAATCAAATATTAATAAATTTAAACAAACTTTAGAGATATATGATTATTTTATTAGTAACATAAAAAAGGGGAATTTATTTACCATAAAACATTTCAAAACATTAAAATAAAATAGTAAGAAATTAAACAATTTTTTTATTACCCCTGATTTTTAACTATATCAATCTTTCCCCCCTGATATTCCCTGATCATATCTAAATTTCCTTATTTACCTGATTTGGTGGCAACCCTGTACTATGTCATTTAATAGAACTTCAAAATTATATTTGGTATATGTTATTAATGCATTAAACAAAAAACTATGTATTTAAAATATAAATTTTCAATTCCATTGAGACTGTAATCATAAAACCATTTATAATATTATTAGCTTAAAAAAACGCAAGCAGTCATGTTAAAACTGAAAATAATTTTTATATTATTTTAAATGTGTATTAAAAGTGCAAAAAAACAAAATAACAAAATTTGAATTCAAAAAAAAAAAAAAAAAAAAAAAAAAAAATTTTATTTCAAAAAGAAGCTTTTAATTATCAAAAAATGTGTTTTGTCCATCTGTCTCATTTCTCTAAGGAAATGAAGGCTTGTAACATTGGATCGTGTGGTGGATGTTGTGAATCATATAACAACAGATTGTGTGGTGGATAATAATTAAAGAATATAGCTCTTAAATACCTTGATGAAAACACAAATGGGTTTTCAGGACACTTTTTATCAAAAGTGTGAAAAGACAAACTTCTTTAACTCATCATCATTATTGAATACATTGCATATCCTTATATAATGTATTGTCCTTATATCTATGTACAAACATAAGTCCTTGTGTAATGTAAAAAATGAAAAAGTCTCTTTTACCTTATGATGGGATAGCAACAACTAAACCAAAAAGTGAAGAAAGCTAAACATGGTCTGTTTAAGCTGCTGCAAGAATAAGAAAAATGTTAAAAACTACCAGCAAATCATTAATTTTTTATGTTGATGGTGTAACATAAAACTTCAATAAAGCTTTTAACTAGATTATAACTAGAGTCTTGAAAAAATGTTTTCAAAATATTTTTGGTACTTAAATGTTTATAATTTAAGGTAGCGCTTCACCTGTTATGTGCAACAACTGTTTGAGAGATTTTGATTGAATTTTTAATTAGTAACTTTGAATCTTATTTAGGAAATACTTGCTTTAAGAGTTATCGCAGACCTATAATTTTTAATGGGGATGTGCTTATCCAAAATATTCTAATACTTTTACAAACAAATAAAAATACCAAAATAAAACCACTAAACTGTAATCTTATAAGTAATTTTTTATATATACCTTCCTTATTTAAGCCAAATTAAAAATTAAAAAAAACACTTCAAAAAAATTAAAAAATGTTAAAAAAACGATGTTTTTTTGTATAAAAAAAAAAAAAAATCCCTTAGTTTTGAATTTGGGCAGCACCCAAATCAGTGCCCAAACAGTACAGATGGCGCTGTGAAAAATGGTCTAGAATAGCCCCTGGCTATTATGAATTATTAAATTATGCTTATTGGGGCTACTAATTGCTGCTATACCCCAAGGGCTATGAACACTTTTGACGGCTATGTATAAACATAAATCTGCAAATAAATTTAAGGTTAAAACTACAGTTTTTAAGCCATATAAATAGAAAGTATAGGCGTCTTTTTATTTTTTATTTGTTTTTATTCATTTTTTTATTTTTTAGGTGCCCAAAGATGTCCTTACAGTCTTATCACAGAGCAGCAGCATAGCAAAGGGCTCGCAGCTGCAAGGAGGCCAAGAGTTATTAGGGGCCCAAGGCAACTAAGAAAAATTTTAAAAAAGTTTTAGTATAAAAAATAACATACATATCAACATTTAACACTTTGTACAGTTATTATGAAATTAATAATTAATTAATAATAAAATCTTGACTAGTTCTTTAAATAGTGAGCAACTTTTTATTTAAATATAACTATGAATATTAATATAAACTACACTAATTTATGAAATATTGTACAATATTCAAAGTTGCAATTATGAAGTCATTGCAATTTAACGCAAGGTATGATAATTAAGCAACTTTAATAATTAAGCTTTTTTAGTAAAACAATAACTTGCTAACTTGCTTTAAAAAAAATGAACACCTTTTTTTTTAAAAAAAACAAATAAAAAAAGCTTCAATCTATGCTGTAATTTTTAAAATAGTTTTTTAAATAGTTTTAGTTTTTTTATATTAGAGTAGTTTTGAAATATCGTTTTTAAAAAATTTAGTTTTTTTAAATTAATAACTACATATATGGTGTTAGACTAGTATTTGAATTTAGTTGCCAGCTTTTCTGTTTTTTTATTTATGTTTTGTAATTAAGGTGATTTTATTATTATCATTTTTTAAATTTTCAATTATTTTGATAAATAAAAGACAATTGTGAAAATAAATAACAAGAAAAAGGAAGAAAAAAAAAGTTTAACAAGTGGTTTCAGAACGAGAAAAAATAAAAAAATAGCTTTTTCTTTATTTTTTCTTAAACAAAGACTCACATCTTTTTTCGCTTCAACTTCAAACACAACTAGAAAATATTAATAAAATGGTAGATGAAAGTGCCAATACGACCAAAAAGTATTCTGAAATAGAAACATCAAATATGTCAAATACAACTAAAGTACCGCTAAATAAAGCAGAAGTTAAAAACATATGCAATTTATCTGAAATTATTTGTGAGCAAAACCTTTATGATTTTGCAAACTTTAAAGATATTATAACAGTAGAAGAAAAAATTTTATCTGTCAGTCCTTGTTGTTCTGAAGGACCTTTTCCTTAAGATGATAAATATCATTCTTTCTCTATAAATTACTATAAAAAAGTTACAAAATCAGGAATATCTATTGAAAATACTTGGTTATGCTACTCACCAAATAAAAACTTAGTTTACTGTCAACCTTGTTGGTTATTTTCAAGTGAGAAAAAAAAAAGTGGTTGGATACGAGGTACTAATGACTGGCAGGGGCTTTCAAAAAAAAAAACATGTTAATTTTGAGGTTCACATAAATACTTGTTTTATTTTGAACAATGGAAAGAGAAATAAACAATAGATACTATGTTACTCGAAAATATTCAAAAGAAACAAACATTTTGGGCAAAAGTTTTAGAAAGACTTACTAAAATAAAATTGAAATTAGCTAAAAATTGTAGTTCTTTTCGAGGCCAAAATGGTTCACTCAAAGATATTTTTAATGGTAACTTTTTATCAGATGTTCAGCTATTAGCAGAATATGATAGTGTTGTGAAAGAAGTGATATCTTTGCCTCATGGCCATGTTAATTATTTATCACCTCAAATTTAGAATGAGATTATTTTTCTTTTATCAAAAAATTTAGAAAGAAAAATCATCAATGATATCAATTTAGTTCCTTTTTTTTTCAATAATTGTTGATACTACTCAAGATTTATCTAAAACAGACCAACTTAGTATTTCCTTTTGATTTGTTAAAAATTTTTACAAAATGGATGAAAATTTTTAGGGTTTTTTAAAGTTAACAATCAATCCGCAAGTGTAATATCAAATCAAATTATTGATATACTAAAATCATTTAGAAAAAAACACAACATTTATTCATTGTGTGGTCCACAATTTAAATTTAGTTATAAATGATGCTATGAATAGGGTACCATGTATTAGCAACTTTTTTTCTAGTATACAAAAAATATTTTCTTTTTTTGATATTAGCATAAATAGGTGGGACATATTATCAAAAATAACAGGAGAACCAGAAAAAATACTGAAAAAACTAAATCCTACACGCTGGACGTCTCGATTATCATCTTGTATAGCCATAAAACATAGATATGTAGATGTAATGAAAGTTTTATCTAAAAATAATTTGGAAAGCAATAAAAAAGCAGAAATAGCACAAGCAACTGGTTTGAGAAAGAAAATGGATTGTTTAGATTTTCTTTGCATTTTGGTGTCAGTTATTGAAATATTAGCACCATTAAATATTGTTTCATAACTATTGTAATCTAAAAATATGGATTTGGATAAAGTTTGTTTATTATTAGAAACTTGAATAAAAGAAATAAAAACACTGCATATAAAAACACTTTGATATTATTCTTGCAAAAGCAAAAGCTCTTGCTATAAAGTGGAATATAGCTCCAAATTTTAAATAAACACAAATGAAACGATCAAAAAAACTGCTTGATGACAATTGTGTAGATTTTTGTTTTGAAACAGTTGAACATCAATTTAAAATTGAAGTACTTAACACAGTTGTAAACATAGTTATAAATCAGATAGATTCTCATTTTACGCCCCTGAAAACAGTAAATAGCTATTTTAATTTTGGTAAAAATATGGTATTATTAGATTCTGACAAAATATTTAAACATGCCACAATTTTGCAAAATAAATATCAGATAGATATATCTGATGCCATTCCAAATCAAATGATTTTGTTTAAAAAAACTTTCAAAATGGAGATTAAAGATGTGGAAAGTATTTTGGGTTTGCTCAAATTAATAACAATAACATACTGTGATATAAGTTGCTCTCTCACTGAAATAATCGCAGTACTTATGCTATATATGGCATTGCCTGTTAGCCTGGCAATTGCGGAAAGATCTTTCAGCACTTTAAAAAGAATAAAAACACATTTATGGACAATGATGGCACAAGACTGTTTGTCTGCGTTAAGTCTATTAGCTATTGTAGCAGAAGAAGCAGCTCAATTAGATTTAAAAGATGTAATAAACCAATTTGCAGCTATGAAGGTACGAAAAAAAACAATTTTATTAGAACTTCTACATACAATACTAACATACTATAACATAATGGTTTCTGTCATTAATGTATCATTAGTTTGTGTTTTAGAACATGGTTTTTTGTTTTTATGTATAATTTTTTTAGTCAAAAAGGAGGGTTAAGGCAGGATGAGAGTGAGGGGATTTAATGACATAAGTAAATAGAAACTTGGATTAAATTTTTGCGGTCAAATTTTTGTTGCTTCGCTACTGTCACAGAGCACACCAGAAGAGCATTTAAAAGTCTGTTTATGATAGGGTTGCAGAAATTGCAGAAAAATTGTTAAAAGCATAAGTTTTGTCTTTAAGCCACAAAGTGTTTCAGGATCTCACAAATAAAAAATTATGGTTGTTAAATGTGCCATTAAAAACTTTATGATTTTTAAGTAAATTTTTCAACATGTTTTATAAAAAAAAATGTTATTAGTTAAAAGGAGGTATAATAGAATGGAAGGAGAACAAAGCTGAAAATCATTTAAAATCATACTACAGTCTTTGTTGTATAATTAATCCAGCGGCAAGTCAAAATGACGCCTTTGCATTGAAAAAGAAAAATTTTGAAATGTAGTAAATGTAGTTTAAAATTTGACTGGATAAGTTTTTAACAACTAATCCAACTATCAAGTAGTAACCACAACAAAAATTATGATCTATGTAAAGTGATTGTTTTTTGAATACCTTGATACTAGGTTTAAATATCAAAGGTTTAGACAATCTCTATTACTTGGTTGAACCTTATCTTATGCTTCCCTACTTAGCTATAAGTTTGTTACATTCTTGAAAAACATTTTTTTGGCATGGAACTTATTATATCTTTCCAGGATTTTATTTTGTGTTGTAGTACTTTTGCTGGATTTAAAAACAAATTGCTATATTCTAAATAAAGAGATACAAAATAATTTTTTGTAAATCCGGCAAAAATATTGCTGATTCTTATCTAGACATTTATTAATTCAATTCTAATCTAGAAAATTACTATTAATTGTTTAAAAAGCACAACATCGAAAATAACAATAAACTAACTCTAAATATTGTTTACGAATTTTTTAAACTTCCATCTTTTATTACGCTTTAATTACTTATGACGCTTTGAAACAATATCATTGGATAAATTTTGTTAAAAGTGAAATGTGATTGGTTAACTTTAAACTATAATTATGTGGTGTTTAATAGAAAATTATGAAAAGAAATGAGAAATGACATACTTTAACTTCGTTCTCCATCCAGTCTATTATACCTCTTTGGTTGAAACTGATGAGGTTGAATAAACATTGGAAATTGATTCAACTATGAGTTGTAAATAAACTCTTCAAAACCTCATTAGTTACTTTTTTTTAACAATTCATCTAATTAAAATTCTTGTAACAATTGTTAAACTCATTGAAATTTTACTTAGTAATTTTAATTTTGCTTTTAACTTTAACAATTAGAAAAAATAAAAGTAGATATTATAAATAGTTATGCATTATTTTACAAATTAATTAAAAGTAATCAAGTTTCTATAAATTTGCTTAAAAAATACATTAAAAATGGTGTCAGTGTTTGGTTATTTCAGTGCTATTTGCTGTTTGCTATTTCATGGTATGAAGACATAAATTAAATTGTGGTAAAAAAAATTTGACATTTAAAAAGATCATACAAAAATAAGTATCTTATTTTGTTTTTATATCAGCAGCGCATACTCAGTGCATTTTTTAAATAAGTTTCTGCAATAAATTACGAAGAGATTTAATTCCAACAAGTTTGCATAAGTAAAATGTTTTTGACCAATTTTCATTTTCATTTTCCTTACATTTCTACCCAACTCATCCTGCTTCTATTTGATTGAGTTTAAATCAAGAAACTTATGAAACCAATTCATGTATTTTAGTTGATTTCGTTTTTTGGGGCTGCAATATTATTTTCACAGAATTTAGAAACATTTTGTTGAAAAACAAATCTGCAAACCACAATTCTGTTCCTGCACTGAAATGCATGCTCTTCACAAATATTTTTTTAAACTACTTACACTGATGTCAAACTGTTGACAATCTGAAAATTTTAAACTATAAATTGTCAGTGAGTAGTGGACTTCATACTATAGTCTGCTTTTTATGTTTATTTTCCCATTTCAACCTTGAAAAAAATTTTTTGCCTATCTTGTAATGGTTTTTTTTAGTTGAAACAGATACTGATCTTTCTCACATAGAGTTTATTTCAAATTTTGAGAGCAGTATGAATATAATTTTTTTTTACTTCAAATAGGAATGATAATTTTCATTGTTATTCAACATTATCTAGATCTCCCAGAACTATACTCTGATTACAGGCAGTTGTGAGAGCATTGCTTTTTTAGCAATGTTCTTACAAATGCATTTTGAGAAAACCTGATTTTTGAAGCAATTTACTGTGTTGAATAACCATCTATATGAAAAACCGACAATAACAGTGAAAAATTACAATAACAGTGAAAAACCAACAATAACAGTGAAAAACTACAATAACATTAAAAACCAACAATAACAATGAAAAATCAACAATAACAGTAAAAACAGCTCATTTTTCTGCACTCTGCTCTGCTATTTCAAATTTCGAATTTCAGTAATAGGATAATCTTCCTTGAATTAATTTATTGTGGATGAAAATTATTTATAACCACTATAATATTTAATACAAATATAGATTGAATTATCTTTCTGAATTGAAAAAACAAACAGTGGTAAAAACTTAACTCAGGTGAATTCTACAACAAATTAAACACTTAGTATCAATATTGTAACGATGATAGATAAACTTACTAATGTTTACAAATTTAATTTTTAAAGGTCAATACTCTTCTTCACTTTCAGAAACTTCTGGGATCCCTCAAAGTTCTATCCTTGGTCATGTTTTGTTTCTTATCTGCATTAATGATCTTACTGAATACCTTACATCTTAAGTGGCTCTATTTATTGATAACTCAACTTTACACTCCTATCTTGACAAAAAGTCTTCTCATTTTGATTGCTTAGAATAGGCAGCTGATCTTGAACCTGATCTCACTTCTGTATTGAAACATATCGAGGCTTGAAGTGGTTTGTAAATTTTAACTCCAAAAGACTTGGTTATTTACTGCTCACAATACTTTCAACATTCCTATATTGATGGAGTCCTCTTCTTTACATCTTCTTGGATTATCATTCACTGACCTCTCACAGAAACTATATAAACAATCCATTACTATATTAACATCTGCTAAGGTTGCTTCTCTTTATCGTGCTTGTCATTTTCTTATTCCTGATTTTGTTTTTTACCTCTACAAATCTCTTATTCACCTAAAAATGCATTGTAAACGTAGTTAGACCCCCTCTATCTGCCAAGCTTAAGCCTCTATCCCATAATCATTAAAGTTGCATCTCTTTCTCTTTTCTACAAATACACGGTCCCTATTCAAAGTAGCTATCATCTCCAGTTCCATCAACCAAAACTCATTCTAGCTTAACTTGTCATTCAGCAAAGTCTCATTCTTTTACTGTATCTGTCCCTGAATACTCTAAAAACTTTTATTTGTCTAGTTTTTTTCCTCAGACTTCAATCCTTTGGTAATTTCTCCCATACTAATGTTTTCCTGATTCATACAACCTATAACTTTTCAAGTCCTCAGTCAACCATTTCTTTGCTCTTTAACTCTATTCTTTTTTTTCTAGTAACTCCTAACTTCGTAGTGGTTTCTTGTAGCTTTGTTGGGAGTGAATCAGAACTTAAAAAACTCTGTGGTTGCACCAAAATGCCCATTCATGTCTCACATACAATGACCCACTAATTTTCAACTAATATTTTTTAATGCATTACCAAAAACAAGTTAGTTTTCTTTTTTATTCCTACCTGTTAGAGGTTCATATACTAAAAGTATATTTTAAACTAAACTTCCAATCGCTAATTTTAATACCATCTCTTTTTCATTCAGTTGCCTTATCTTAGCAACATAATTTTTGAATCATGATTTTCTTTCCAGTTTCTGCTACAAAAATACCAACACCTGACAGTCCTTAGCATCCAACACAGAATACATTGTATCAAAAAACATCATATCCAATAATCTTATTATTACCACTTTTTTAGAAAGTATCTTACAAGCAGAATGTCTAGCATTCTCCTGCCTCCTATTTTAGTATTTTCATGATTAAGACCCACGTTAACAAACCCAAACTTTCACTCAGTTACTAATTTACAAAGTGGTCAACTAATATTTGGACTAACCCTTGATGCTGTAATATATTTGTCACTGACCAATGATTTATTTTAGACCAATGACTCACCTGAAGAGAAAACCGTGTTATCAGACGCACCATTGCTTATCTGCGCAACAGACAGTTCTGTTCTGAAAACAAAGTATTTTTATTATAACATAACAATGAGTAAGATTTAAAGTTATTTTTCCAAGATTTATTCAGTTAAGTCACATAAACTATGAAACAAAAACTCACTTTAGTATTTTAGTATTTGTATTTTACATGCAAAATTGGGATTTTATTTATTATTTTATAAATTAGGATATGTTTATAATATAACTTTAAATATTCCTTAGATAAGTTGCTTTTACTGTGCAAGTGCCTCACCTGCTTAAAAACATAAAGGATTAGTTTAAGATCACGACCATGATAAACAAAGTATTTTATTGAAACAATAGGCTTACCAAACTAAAATCTTTGCGAAAAATATTTGGATCTAACGATGATGAAATAAATCTTGTACAATTTTTAGGTTGAAATCTCATAGAAATTTTAACATCTTCAAAGTCTAAAATAAAAATGCATGGATGTAAACATATATATATGGTCTTGCCATAAAACATAGAAATGAGGTCGGCAATTTCTTGGTGACCTCAAAGATTTTAGGTCAGGAGTTAGGTCATTGCCAAATGCCAACCCTAATTCTCAGGGTTGTGTGTATACACACACACACACACACACACACACACACACACACACACACACACACACACACACACACACACATATATATATATATAAATATATATGTGTGTGTGTTTATATATATGTGTATATATATATATATATATATATATATATATATATATATATATATATATATATATATATATATATATATATATATATATATATATATATATATATATATATATATATATATATATATATATATATATATATATATATATACACACATATATCATATATATACAAGTATTTATGCAAAATTGTCAATCTCATTTTCTTATGTCCCAGGGGCTGATATATATATATATATATATATATATATATATATATATATATATATATACATATATATATACATACATACATATATATACCAGCTGTGGTATATTAATAATGGAGGGCTGATCCACCTTACTTTAGATACTTCACCAAGTTTGATATCCAAAACAATATAGCATATTTTATTAACTTATTTATAATTTGCCTAATTAAAGTAGATTTTGTAATAAAAAAAGACCGTAGAAATAGGGAAATAATTCAAATGGTGGGGGAAGACTTGTTAAATGTTAACAGGGCAATTTTATATTGATTTGCTTTTAAAAAATTTATGCCAATCCGCTAAAGAATTGAATTTAGATAGTAAATTCTTTTTTCAACATGACAACGACCCCAAACACTCCAGCAAAGTGGCACAACAGTTCCTCAAAAAAAAGTAAAGTTAACATCCTTAAATGACCACCACAAAACGGCCATTTAAGGATGTTAACTTAACCTTTTTTGAGATCTTAACCCTATTGAAATTGTTTTTTCAGACCTTAACCCTATTTAAAATTTCTGGGCAATTTTAAAATCTAAAATACCTACTTCAAAACTACAAATATAAAATAATTTTATGAGGTTCTTAGTGAGACTTGGAATTCAATTGGTGCTGATGTCACTTCAAAACATCAAAAGTTGTAAGATAGCTAATTTCATTTAATAGAGTTAATAGAGTTTAATAGAGAGAAAAAATGAGTGTGAGAGCGGCTTTTTGCCGCTCTTGCACTCATTTTTTCCTGTCGAGGTGAAAGGAACCTTGACATTTGTAGTTTTATTTAATGACAAACATCTAATTTAAGAGATATATGTCATATAAGGAAATTTATTTTCAAATAATTTTAATGCTAGTAAATAATTTATTAGATATATTAATGATGCTTATTGAATTTAATTCTAATGATGCCCTTTCTTTTATAGACAAGGTGCAAAAACGCATTGTAAACATAGTTGAACCTGCTCTTGCAGCCAACCTCCAACCATTATCACATCGTCGTAATGTTGCTTCTCTTTCTCTTTTCTACAAATACTATAATGGGCACTGCTCTAAATAGCTAGCATCTCTTGTGCCATCTACTAAAATTCATTCTCGTGTTACTCGTCATTCAATTAAGTCTCATCCATTTTCTGTGACTGTTCCTAAGTGCTCCTAAAACTCTTATTCCTCAAGTTTTTTTCCTTGAACATCAGTTCTTTGGAATTCGCTTCTTTTATCTTGCTTTCCTGATTCATATAATTTGCAATCTTTAATTATTAGTGGTTGCTTGCAGCCTTGTTGGAAGCAAAGATATTTAAAGTATATATATCATATGAAAGAAAAGAGATAAATTCACCTAATTGTCATTTTCTAATTTATTGACTGATAAAAGTAGGGGTTAGATTGATTGTCTGATTTTAAAAATATTACAAAGTTTTGTGTTCATATCAAACATAAACAACTCCTCAACTAAACATAAAGCCAAAACAAAATATTCTCTTTAACAAAATTAAAATTTTTTTTCAATCAGATTTTTTGCATAGCTATAGTTGTCAATGCCCACTTTTATTGTCATTATCAAGTGCACTATATGGATCTTAAACTTCATGGCTTTGTTTTGAGACTTGCAAAACTAAAATTTTTAAGTTTATAAGATTTTAAACTGTTTTGGTACCAAATTTAAGCATTGCAGCCTTCCTACAAGCATCTTATAGAGGTAATAGTATACGAAAACATTTTTGTCACTTTTCTTTCCTCATTTTTTATCAAAATCAAACAAACTTCAAATTGATGAAAATCTTAAACGGATAGGAAATTTATGGAAGAAATTTACATTCTTTCCTAACTTATTAAACACTTGTGACAAATTTCAGCAAATTGGGTAATGTACAATGCAGATTTTGGTTTTTTTTTTTTAATATATTTTTACTGTCTATTCAATTTTACTAGGAGTGCAAATTTAGCTGGTTAACATGAATTTTTTAAATAGAGAAAGATCTGATATTTTATCAGAAGTTACCTTGTAACAATATATAAATATATAAAGCAATAATATACAAAATAAGTTCACTAACTTTGTATATTATTGCTTATACATAATATATATATTATATAAACAACCCTCAGAATTAGAAAAGATGATATCAGCAATAATTTAACAACCTCAGTCTTTTAGAGGTCAGCATCAGGTCGGCAAAAAAAATTTGATACAAATATCTTACCATAAACATAGAAATAAGGTCGGCAAAAAATTGTTGACCTCAAATACTTTGAGGTCGCAGTTTGGTCAGCATTGCGGAATGCCAACCCTAATTCTGAGGGCTGTAATAAATATATACATACTAATATATAAGTATATAAAACAACAATATATAAAATAAATGCCCCCATCGCCAAACTAAGTATTTCGGAAACAGTTATTTATTTGTAAATGTATATATTTAACGCAGCATGTTATTAGAAAACATAATTAAATTGTTAGCAGTTATTTAAAAGTGTTATAAAATTTTAATAAAATTGTGAGGAGCAAATTAAAAATCAGACTGTTGGGATACCAATATATATACCCTAATTTTATAGTTACATAGATGTCTAATAACATCTGTCCAACAACATCTGTAAATATGATGAAGTATAATAACATCTGTCCAACAACATCTGAAATTTCATTGATGTCTAATAACATCTGTGCAAAAATTAAATGAATATTACAGCTGTATTACATCTTATAAGTTATCAAAGTTTAATAACACCTGTGCAACTACATTTGTGGATTTTACAAATGTAGTTACATCTTTTAAATTATCAAAGAGTAATAGCATTTTTAATTATCAAAGTGTAATAAAGATTTATTTGTTTGTTTTAATTTTAAGAAGTTACAAAAGTTATTAAGAAATAAAAAAAGAAACACTTAACAAAGTTGCTAAAAGAAACATAAGGCATTGCATAACAAATGGTAGTTAAAATCTTTACCTTTATTTGATGCTCATGTTTTATCGCATTTTTATTTAACTCGAAATCTTAATAAATAAAAGTTTGAAAAAAAATAAAATTATATATATATATAAAAAGTATTCTTATATTTGCATTTATATATGTACTTTATAGATTTATTACATTGTGATAATGGTAATATTTTTTTTTTTTGCTATTAATATTCTTGTTTTAAAATTTGTTTATTTTCTTATAATTTTACAGTTGGTTTTTGGTTATTTTATTAACTGTTAATAAATTTTTTCTTATTTATTTTGTGAACTCTTTTTAATAATGTTTCTAAACAATAAAGAGTTTTTTTTTATTATTTATCAGTTACCGATATCATATTTGTGGTCATAATTTATTTTCATAAACTAAACGAACGTCATTAAAACTTTACATTATTGAATTAACAATAAACAAAATATTTTATGAATAAAATATTTACATCAAAAGAAAATTGTGCATTTTTTAAACTATTATGACAAAATTTTATATTTAAAAGGAATTTATACATTTAATTCCTTAAGATAAAACTTATAACACTTTATTTTCTTTAACTAATTTTTAACAACAACAAAAAAATTATTAAACAAACTGTTTCTTTAACAAAAAATCTATTAGTTAACAATTGCGGTCAAATGCTTTTACTTATGACTTTATTTCTTCAGAATAAAGGTTATGCAAACGATATCAAAAGATAATTTAAATATTCTAAAAGATAAAAGTTTTGCATAACGCAAAACTGCTGAATGCGTAGGCAAATCGCCTTTTCACAGGCAAAATGCAAGCTGCGTAAACTTTTTAACAAGGACTGAGATTTACTTAGAGGTTTGCCAATGCTTTTTATTTTTCTTTCTGGTTAAGTGCTTATTCATCACTACACGGGGATTGAGACCGCCTTATAAACCAAAACATGCTCGCTGTCTTTTGAGCTATATCTATCCTGCTTCTTTCTTAATGGAGTAACGTATCAAGAGCTACATTAAATAATCAACTTTTTTGGAGGTAGAAATTGCTTATCAAAGCCAAGACGCACAAATTAAAGAACAAAGGTGGTTTGTTCCGTATAAGATACATATAGAGTTCCATCATTAATTATACAAAAATAAATGGCTATATAATTTCCCCACATCCCATAATGAACTTATTTTGAGTTCTTCAGCTTAAATAGTGCACCTGCATTCTTACTCTTTTTGGTGTCAAAAAAATTCTTTTAAACGTAACTGTAGTGTCTTATTGTGCTTTCCGAAAAACTCAAGAGTGGCTAAAAAATTGCTATTATCATCTCCCAGCAATGTTTGATGAACCTACACAAATATGAAAATAACAATAACAATATGCATTACATCTAAATTAGTAATCCAAGCAACATTAAAATTATTTTGCAAATACAAACTGTAAATACATCTCAAAAACTTATATTTCTTAAAGCTAAATAAAGAGTACCATTTAGGACACAGCATAGAACTTCACACCATTTAGATGCCTAATTTCAAATAGATATTTCAAGTTCTGAATCCATTCTTGTCTGATTTTTAAAGGTTTTAAAAGCTGAATTCAACACAGAAATCAAACGACATTTTGATTTCTGTGATGAATCTTCGAAAGGTTACTTTTAATCTTTTCTTTTTGTATTCGCTAATTTTATTTTTATTCCACCATTTCACTTGAAAAAGAAAGATATAAATCCAAGTCCAAAATTATGCCTTTATTTTAAAAAGATCAGAGAAAAAAAACAAAAGTTTTGTGCAGTCCCTCTCCAGACAAACCACTATCTTTTGATTTTCTTTCGTTGAGAGTAGTTTTGTAAGAAAACAAAGACTAGAATTTTTTTAGGTGCCCCAAGAAGTTCTAACAGTCTTATCACAGAGCACCGCGGATGAGCATTTAATTGGAAGTTCACTCAGAAATATCAAAAAATATTTCTGAGTTTTATACTTTATATTTAAAAATATTTAAAAATATATAGTTAATTTGCTTTATTTAAAAAGTTTTTCCTTTTCAAACGCTATTGGTTGCAAAGTTTTTTTTTCCGATTTTGCCTGCCTTTTAAGTTTTTCAAGTTTGACTTTCTCAAGTGCGATCATGAAAGTTTGAAGGTTCATTTACGCATCAAGCTTTTTTTGAAGTCTAACTTATCAAAGTCAGACTTCAAAGTTCAAGTCGAACTTCACTTAAGTTTGCTTCTTGCATTCCACCCTAAAATGGCAACTGCATTATTAATGATAATTTGATGCTATTACTATTTTTACAAGATGCAGTTACATATAGGATTTTTTTCAGATGTAATTACATCTAGAAAAAAATATTAACTATTAACGTATTATTTTAACCAGATGTTGTTACATACAGGAATTTTTTCAGATGTAACTACATCTGAAGAAAATTCTTCCAGATGTTATTGGACTTGAAGAAAATCACCAGATGTAGTTAGGTCTTCCTAAAGATGTTATAAGGGGTCGTTGAATTTTCAGATGATATTAGACAGATGTTGTTAGAGTAAAAAAAAATACAGATGATCTTGGACAAAAGTGTACAGATAAAATTAGACTACTCTCCAGATGTTGTTGGACAGATGTAGTAATCTTTTACGATTATGACAGTATAGGGAAGAATGGAGAACATTGGACCATGGAGAACATCCCACCTTTTCAAATATTTCCCAGCATGCTTAAAATTACCACCTAAAATTTTTATGCATGTTTGTCTGTTGATTAGCTATCACGGGACACAAGTATTGATCCATCTTCATGAGCATCAGTACTTATATAGAAAAAAATCAGATTATTGATGCAAAAGGTAAATTTTTTATGTTTTAAAAATATGCAGAGAATATTTTTTCCAATTTTAAACTTAAGTTAAAAACCTTCGTGTTTAGTTTACTTCAAAAATTGATTTTGGCTTTTAACAACCTTTGTTTATACATAACACGCGTGGGGTACACTCGACCTACCTAGATGGAGAACATTCAATTGGCGCTTGCAAATACCACATTAACTTATTTCTCTAATCTTTTAGATTCCTCGAAAATATGTTCTGAAAACAAATAGAAATAAAATAAATGAAAATGTAGTAAAGGAAGCTATTATTAGTATTTTCAATAAATCACTGTCTGAACAACAAGCCACTTTAACATTTAATGTGAAAAGATCTACACTGAAGTGTAGAATAAAAAAAAATTTGAAAACATTTAATAAAAAAGATTATTTTTAATTATTTTCAAGCAAGTTAGTCTCTAGAAATAATAGTGGCTATGAGGATGAATTACCAAACTATTCAAGTAAATATACAGCAAAAGCAAGTGTTTACTGCTGATCAAGAGATTATGTTAGAATATTAAAAACTATTTAGACATGAATTACGAACTGACTTATAAAAGCATACGCAAGCTGGCTTTGATTATGAAAAAAAGTTGATTAATTGCAACTTTCCAACAGAATGGGAAAAACTTGGTATAGCAGGCGAAGGCTGGCTACAAGGTTTTATGGCACGGCAAAAAATTTTGTCTCTTAGAAAACGTGAGAGTACAAACTGGAGTAGAAGCACAGGTTTTAACAAACATAAAGTTGATCAATTTTTTGAAAATCTAGTTTATAAACTGGTTGCACAACAGTCATGAAAACTGTAAAAGTTGTATCAATGTGTGGCAATAAACAAATTTCACAGACAGCTTCGGCAGAATGTGGCCAACTAGTAACATTTATTGGCATAATAAACGCAGTTCGTCAGTTTCTTCCTCCGGTTTACATTTTCCGCAGATGTTGTAATTAGGATAGTTTTATGATAGGAGGTCCAATACTTAGTGTTGCTCTCGGTAATAAAAGCAAATGGATGACCTCAAATTTATTTCCTTTTGTGCTTCAACACATAGTTAATCACACCAACTGTACCAACGAAAAACCAATACTGCTTTTATTAGATAATCACAAACCTCATTGCTCACTGAAATCAATTCTCTTTTGTAAAGAGAATGGAGTATGTTTACTAAGTTTCCCTCCCCATACTACTCATCGCATACAGCCTCTTGATGTTGGCATTTTCTCACCATTCAAATCAAATTGTACAGTTGCCAATAATGACTGGCTTGTATCAAAATAATTATTTTAAAATGTATTCCACAGTTAACAAAACTTGCATTTCTGGCCTCCTTTACAGCCTGTAATATAGTTAAACCATTTGAAATAACAGGTTGGTGGCCTTTAAACTTGTTGGCTTTTACAGAAAAAAATTTCATGCCTAGTTATGTCACAGATAGCACCCTAATGGGAGAAGGGGTAGTAGGTCTAATGGTTTAGGGGAAATAGGTACTGGTGTACCTATTACAAAATAATTTACCAATCTTATCTACTCATGAAACGCATTTCTCTTGCAACTACTTTAATAACTCCAACAAAAACTGACTCCAGAACAGGTGTGGCCCTTGCCTAAAGCTTCTTAAAGACAAAACAAAATAAAGAGGAAACTAGGGAAGTCAACAATTTATTCAGACACTCCTGAAAAGTAAAAGATTTGAAAACTCTATTTGTAAAAAATTAAAAAAAGAGTAAAAGTTATCAATTTGAAAAAAAAGTGCTTTCAAAGAAAACTACCTTATAAGACAAACCCAATTATTCAGGAGATTTCTCACCAAAAGAAAAGAAAATTTAATGAAGATAGTCTCTCTGAAGGCATAAGCGATGAAGATATAGCATTAAACAAGAATTCTTAGGATAATTTACCTGAGGTAACAGATGTTGTGCATAATAGTGATATACATATTGAAGATTTTGTGTTAGTAAAATTTTCCCTCTAGGTGGTTGGGGTAGTTGAAACTACCCCAGGGGTGGGGTAAAATCAACTACTTTGAGGCTTACTTTTAAATCAATGATAGATTAAACAAAAATCAATATTTTATATACATTTTTTTAAAATTTGTTTGTCCATTACTAGTAATGCTAAAAAAATTTAGTTGTTTTTGGCAAAAAATCATTAATAATATTTTTTATTAAATTAATAAAAACCTGCTAAGTGGTCAAAACTTCCCTGTTTTTCCTTAAGACTAATATTTTAATAATATCCTTCTAAAAATATTTTATGAGTTGTAGGGGTTACAAAATATTAAACCTAAAAATTGCTTCCCCAGTCCTGGAAGCATTGAAGTGAAAAACTTAAATGGTCTAGATCCACTGAATCAAGATAGAAGCTTGAAAACTGCACCCCTGGATTGTATTCACTATCATTGTTATATATAATGAAACTAAATGCACTCAAACTTCAATTTTAAGATAAAAAAATAAATTAAAAAAATGAACAAAAACAAAAAAAGGCATTACCATTTGGATAATTGCATTGGACTAACCAAACCAAGTGTATAACATCTTCATCATACTCATTTAAGATTCGTATATATGTTGGACCACTAATTGAAAAGTTTGTTAATCCAAAGTTAGCAAATGCTGAAAAGTAAACTTATTATTATGATATATATATATATATATATATATATATATATATATATATATATATATATATATATATATATATATATATATATATATATATATATATATATATGTATATATATATATATATATACATATATATATATACATATATATATATATATATATATATATATATATATATATATATATATATATATATATATATATATATATATATATATATATATATATATATATATATATATATATATATATATATATATATATGTATATAACTGCCAACTACAATGTGTTTGCCGACTTCATTATTATTATGATATATATTTAATAAATTTTTTATGTTATATATTTAATAAATTTATTATTATGATATACATATATATATATATATATATATATATATATATATATATATATATATATATATATATATATATATATATATATATATATATATGTATATATATATATATATATATATATATATATATATATATATATATATATATATAAATTATAAATTATTCTAGTGTATTCTACAAATAGAGTGCTTAATGTTCTAAAAGAACAGAGCAATAATAAATTAGTAAAAACACTTATCTAATTTTTGATTACTTCGACAGTGTTTCACCATCAGTAGGTTCATCAGGAAGATTCTTCCTGATGAACCTACTGATGGTGAAACACAGTGTCGAAGTAATCAAAAATTAGATAAGTGTTTTTACTAATTTGATTTATATATATATATATATATATATATATATATATATATATATATATATATATATATATATATATATATATATATATATATATATATATATATATATATATATATATATATATATATCAAAGTTGTTAACAAGGCCAAAATTAGCAAGGCAAAGGCCACATGTTTTAAGACCAAGGCCAAAAGATACAAGGACAAGGCTAAGGTCAAGAGTTTTAAGGACAAGGCTAAGGTCAAGAGTTTTAAGGTCAGGGCCAAGAATAAGGCCAAGGACTATGTAAACATTTTCAAGACTAAAGACTTAAATTTTTGTCTTTTGTTAAGGCCAATTATTAACAAAACTGTAGGTCTCAATTCCCGGAAAACTCTTGGGGAAAATAATAAACCGAAAATCCAAAATCGCGGGAATTTTTTCCCGGGATCCCTGGATTTTTTTCGGTACCCATGGATTTTAATAACAAATCGTTAACTTTGATAAGCTGGAAGTAATTAAAAGTTTAGCAAAAAGTCTTGAGCTAATTGTTTTAGTTTTCTGAAATGATTTGTAGAAGGGAAGCAACATTATTAACAGCTAACGACACATTAAAATTTATTGTTACAGAACTTGATATCTGCTTTTGCATTTAATCTGGTGGTTTTTTGCACGGATCTGGCGGTTTTTTGCATTTAATCTGGGGGTTTTTTGCATTTAATCTGGCGGATTTTTGCATTCAATCTGGCGGTTTTAAAATTTATATCAATTTTATAATGCATGTTATGAACCGCTTAAATGATTAGTAATAAAAAAGTATTCAACATATTCCCGTTAAAAATAAATTTAGATGTGTAACAAATAGTATAAAACAATAGCATTGAATAATAATAATAATAATAATAATAATGATAATAATAATAATAATAATAATAATAATAATAATAATAATATTAACACGTTGCGTAAGAAAAGATTCGCAGTGTCTCGCGATGTTTGAAAGATCATATTCAGTAATGTGCTCACAAACGGTCCTCATTCGTTCTAATAAACCATTATTTCTTATCGGAGCTATTTGTCCTCTTGTAGTAGGGGGTGTCGAACCCCCGACTATAAAAAACCTGTCGGCAAATATCGGCTATATCTACCTTGTTGGCAAATATAGACTTTCAGTCGGCAAATATTTAAAACAAGGACCTTTTTTTTCTAGTCTTTTTCTAAAAAAATGTAAATCTAGTCGGCAAAACGCCATATTTCACCCCCCCCCCCCTCCATGCCATTCTCTTTGGGACGCCATTGCACATTGATTTAGGGTCATTCCTCGGAGACTGTATCCGTGGTTACTTACCATATAAAGGTTGAACAGACTTTTATTGATATAAATGATATTTTTGTAGCATTGTTGCAATGTCAAGTTTAAATACCATGAAATATTTTTTTTTCCTTTCTTTATTTACCTCTGCAGTATTGCGTCTTTCACTAATGGGTTTTAAAATTTTATATGTAAAATTTCACATTTTTAACCATCGCCAAAATATAGAAACATTGACATCAACTCCCCATTCTACCTTATTCTAATAATTTTATCTCATGTAGATTATAGTTTCTGTTATCTCCATTTATCTCATGTAACTTATTTTTGATTTCCTTAGTACAACCTGACTGTTGAAACCACCTCAACCAATACAAGGATTGATATTACCTGTTGATAAATATCGATGGACCAAGCGTCGTATTAAAGTCTCACTTCTATGCACAAGTTCAAATACTTCTTCAACACTTTTTCCTTCGTTAATTACAATATTATGTTCAAATTTCTTACTTCAACATTAATTTCTGAATATTGTCTTTGTGTGTTATTTGTTTTAGAGTTTTAAGAAATTAAAGAAAAAACGGGCTTAAATTGTATATAAGGAAGTTAAATTAAATAAAGCAATAACAGTAAAACTATTTATCACGATAAAGAAAAAACGACAGATTAAATGCAAAAAACCGTCAGATTAAATGAAAAAAACCACCGACTCACCTTTCAAAACCAAGAATAAGGCCAAGGCCAACAGTTTCAAGTCCAATACCAAGGCCAAGGCTTTAATTTTTGGCTTTAAGGCAAGGACGAGGCCAAGGTCAAGGACCTATATAATAAAACAATCCTGGATTTTAAAAAATTTTGAGTTTAAATTTTGAAAAATTAAAAAAATAAGTACAAGACCCTTAAACATCAGACAGTCCATTAAAATTATCAGCAAAATTATAAAAAATTTTAAAAATAATTAAAAAAAATTTAGTGAAGATAACAATCTTGAAAAAGAAAGACAAATAAAGAACCAAGACTAATTTTATTAGAGGAGAAGACTGAATAAGTAGTCTATGTAATCTTTTAAAAATTGAAATCACCGGCAATGATGGTACCATTGTATTTTTTGTTCGAAACTGATGTTTTGGCATGGAAAATAGCACTTGAAATCTATGAGATCTTTGAAATCTCTGAAAAGGCTTCGATACCTTCAAGGATAGAGGTCTGTAAATGCAGAGTTTTGTTCAGAAGCTTTAGTTTGACCCATAATTGTTCTGAATAGTAACGAACAATATCTTTGTGTAGTAGGGATTCCTCTAGTTGGTTTGATATAATACTATTGTTTGTCTAAATAGCTACGCTTCCTCTGATTTTGTTTAGACAGTCTGAACGATAGAGGTTGTAGTTTGGGAGAGAGGGAATTGATTGGTCATTAAACCATGCCTCGGTGATAAAAATAATGTCAAAAGAGCTATTTTCTGCAAGTAAAAAGTGTTCAATGAGTTTTAATGGATTGAGGGAGGTTGCATTGATGTAGAAGCACGAAAGATGAAGTCGTTTAATGGAAGAGCTGGCCTTATTAAAGGATACTGAACTCGTAAATTCCTGAGCGCAACAGAACGACCTCAGTCGTTGATTTCCATTTGAGAAATGGGCTTTTCTCTCTTCCATTGATGTTGAGTGTTTTGGATGTGTTAATGCATTTGATTGTTTTGCTGGGGATGACAAACCGAATGGGTTTATCAAGTAAATCTTTTGCCAATAATACTGCATTTTCTGTAGCACGCTTTTTGTTAAATGTTTCTTGTTCGAGGAGTGTACGGCCTGGACGAATGTAGACAGATTTTAATTCATCTATTGACGCGAGTCGTTTTGTATTAGATAAAAGATTGCGGTGCTCATTTGAGTCAAACTCAATGATTATTAATTTATTTGGTTCAGTTGTTATTGTAGTTAAACTGGTGGTATTGTTGAACTTTTTTGATGAATAAGTTGAGAAGTGCTTAATAACTTTAAAAGCGACATTATAGTTAAGTTTTTTGAGCATACTTTTGACTGAAATTTGCCTGTGATTATTGTAAGAAGAGAGCCTTTGGAAAGCCGGCAACAACAGCTCTTTTAGATTTTGTTTCTGCAACTTTAGCATTTTTGTTAATTTCTGTGATAATAGCTTTATTGGCTTCTGAACCTTGCTTGACTGCGCTTCTCCAGTTGAGAGTTGTGGTCAAGAACTATTAGTTTTTTTGTGTTTTTTTTTCGTAAAAAATATAAAGTAGTATATATATGTATATATATATATATATATATATATATATATATATATATATATATATATATATATATATATATATATATATATATATATATATATATATATATATATATATATATATATATATATATATATATATATATATATCTGTGTGTGTGTTTGTGTGTGTGTATGTGCGTGTGTGTGTGTGCGTGTGTGTGAATATATAAAGCAAAAAACTAAGAAAACTTTAAGCTCTTTAACAAAAAATTACTTTTGGTTATCAATGTTGAAAAATGCTTTTGTTTTGCAGGTGATACTAGACACTACTCATACACCAAAGAAATATATCCAGAAAATGTTTGCCTTGTTGGAACATGTCAGCATGTTAATAGGGAATCCAAACTATATGTGCCTCAAGCACAACTGATTAAGAGCTTTTGAAGGTATTTGAATCAAAGGTTTAACAAATAAAGATGGCCTGCAACCTTCAACGGAGAAAGTGTTGACTAAAAGCATCAAATTTGAACTAAAAGAAATTGATACAAAAGTTTTACAGTTGTTTATTAAAGTTGTTGAAGCAAAATTGAAATTCTTTGCAGATGATGGAGTTTTTCATATAAAGAGAGCAATAATCTCACAGCGTTTAAAATTAGGACCATATAAAATTTGTAACCCCCTCAAATGAGGGGGTTCAAATTTTATATAGTCGAAATTTTTGAATACAGAAATATTTTACTACAAAACTTAAAATTTATCTATGAATAGATGAATTTTAAGTTGCAAAAAATGCTGGGTTCGCCTCTGGCTAATGTAACTTGATATTTATTGGAAATACTAGTGATTTCTTAATAGGGTACACTCAAAAATCCGTAAAAAAAAAGAGTATCTATTTTGCGTATTTATGTTAAGGTATGTCCTGGTATTATTTTGGTTAAAAAAGAAATTTTTCAATTTTTTGTATATTGAATAATTAAATGTAATTTTAAATAAAAAATAGTTAAACGTAATAAAAAAGATCGTAGAATTTATTTTTCAACATTTTTTTTCAAAAATGATTGGTACTCAAACACCTTATGGTTCTTGGGAATCACATAATCAAAGCAACCCCAAAGCAACCATTTGATAAACTTAGTTAGCTCTTAAATAATAGGCATTCAAAACCAGATATCGCTATTTCTTTAATGTCTCCTGTTAAGAAATTTGTCGAAATATAATAAATCTAAATAACATTGCAACAAGCCATCATACGAAATGTTTTATCAGATCAACTTTGTGTTATTGTTGCTATTTTGAATTTACTTGTAAAAGTGTTTTACACTTTCTATTTTTCTATCTAACCAATTATGTTATGGTGGTCCTATAATTAAAAAAATCAAAAAAGTCGATTTTTCAAAAATTACATGTTCTTGAAACCCAAACATTCTACATTCCAAATATGTATAGATTAATTTAGCAAATGAATTTTAAAATGCTCTAAAATAGCAAGTTTTGCAGTAAAGTTAAAAATTTTACCATAATTTTTAAAGAACAATTATTATGTTTACACAGGGGCGCACAGAGACTTTATGATGCCCGGGGTATATTATAAAAAAAGTTAACTGGATGCCCCCCCCCCCACCCTTCTCTTAACCACCACCAAAATAATAATAATAAGGAAAATAAAGCTATTATTTCTAGTACTTACAAAATATTTTAAAAATTCTGTATTTAAGACAGTTAGCGAACCAAACAATTAAACACAAAAAAGAAAAAAAACATTTTTGGGTTTGGTATCAAGTTTTTCTGACGTTATACCAAGACTTTACAAGCTTTTATAGCAGCAAAGTTGAAAGTTACAGCATCGTAATTAACTTTCTTTACAAGATCTGTTTCTTTAAGAAAGTATAAGACAATCGTTAAGACAAGCCTGTCCCGTTGTAGCTCTTAGAGAGTTCTTGACAAGAGCTAATTTGCTAAAAAATCTAGCGCCTTCAGCCACAGATGCTGTCAAAGTAGAAAGATACGAAGACAAATGCATATCGGGGGAAATTTCCTTCAAATCCCTTTGCATCAATACTATTCAGAAGATCTAAGGGCCGATCATTTGTCAGTAGATGGCGTCGAACAGACGAAAAGTGGCGGAACTCATCAATAAACGCTTCTGCAAAATGATTATTTAAATACAGAAGTACGAGGTTTTTAACTTTAGATTCTTGACTGTTTGTTAAGTCTAATTAGATGTCAGGCGAAGACCAAATGAAGGAAAATAATCTACATTGCTGTTTTACTTTATTGTGTTTTACTTTATTTGCCTCGTGCTTTTTTTATTAGGGGCCATCCATAAAGCACGTACGCAGGTATGGGGGGGGGGGGGGGAGAGGATGAATAAAAAGCGTATGAATGCGTACAAGGGGTGAGGGGTGTTAAAGACAGTGAGTACGTACGCGGTTTGACTATCTCTCCTATAAAAAATCAGTAATATTTTTTCTTTTTCTAAATTCGGTCACAGCTCTTTTTTATATCTCTTTATAAATAATAAGAGAAAAAAGAAATCGAGAGATAATTATTCCAAATAATGTTATTTATTTTTTGCAATGTAATTTGATTGGAAGCGAGATGAGAAGCAAAAAGAGGTTAAATAAAGCATTTTATTTTTAATTACGCAACGTGGTTCATTTTTCTTAAATGAATTTAATATTTTTATTTTTAAATATAATAAAAAATAAGCTAATATTATGATAAAATTGCTTTTAAGATTGGGGTGTTTAGTTCATTAAATGAATTTAAAGCCCCCTTTTTATATGAATTTTAAGAATTTAAAAGAGGGTTTTAAGGCAAAAATACTTTTCTCTTAAAAAAGCGATGACTATAATTGTAAAAAATAGTTGTTTAAATGCAGATAGAAACCAATACTTTTATTATGCAAGCAAGAGCAATTAATTTGAGTTAACAGCAAAACGATAACAATAAAAACTTTTTCATTCTTTTCGAAAACTGAAAACACCAAATAAGAAAGAAAAAAATATATATTTATTATTACCAAGATGCTGCACGGATTTGTAGAGAATATTTTCATTTGTAGAAAAATATCTTCAATTGAGTTGTATAAAAAAGCGTGTTCAACGCTTGAAAAACAAAAGCAATATCAGCACGCACAGGAGTTGTGGAATGTAGTAAAAAATGATCAATCCTTGTATGAAAAAAAAGTAAAGGAGTTAAAAGTGAAAGCAACAAAATCGAAAGGATCAATTATGTCATTCTGGGGAAATGCCTTTTCACCACCTAGCAAAAAAAAAAAGATATTCATCCAATGCCGTCTTTATCAAATGAAACACCAAGTTCTCTAAATGCAACTACGATAGAGCCTGCAAGCATTGAACTTGGTAAGCTAATTTCTGTAATATTTTAAAACATTTTCTATACATTGAGTTCAACCAAATTATAAATCAAATTATATCGTACGACTATAGAGCAACCACCTTGATTCTTCAGGAAAAACAATCGACCAAAATTTGGAGCTAGAGAACTTTCACAAAGCGGCTACCGTTTTAGCCCAAGTTTGGGAGAAAACAGTCATTGATGGGTATCCTGTTCATTGGCAAGCTGTACCAGTTGGAAAAGCACATGAACCACCTACTCATGATCCTGTTTGGGTAGAAAAACATTGTCAGCAATCGCGATATAGCCTTCAAATCGTAAAATGCCAAGACAAGTCATGCTGCACACCATTTCAAACAAACTGGAAGAAAAACCTCCCCCAACGTTTCATTCCATTTCCAGCCATTTACGAATACTGCGAGAATGGTTATAAAGCAATAGAGCCGTCTACATATTTTAAAAACGTATCAAACCAATCAACATTTGCACCACTGACACATCGCCTTTTGCTACATGATATAACTACAGAAGGATTAAAATACAAAATAATACCAATTGATCTGTATTGCCCATCGATGAAAAAAAAACTATCAAACGGAGTTTGCGTTAACTGCAATAAATACTGGCCAAGTGAGGCTGCAATGAAACGGCATAAAAAAGCACATAAAAAAAAACAAAAACGAATGAATTGGAGAGTGAGGAGAGTGTAAGTGAAAGTGAATATATTGATAAAAGTTAAAATGTCAGTGAGGAGGTTGTCGATAAAAGCGTGGAAGCTAAGTTCATGCTTGTATTTGATAATATTCAAGTCACCATTTGTGGAAATATAATATATAACATACTCGCAAGAATCCTTTTTTATAATATTATTTTTTATTTTTATTATTAACTTCCCGGTTTTCAATTAAGTACAGAGAAATGTCGAAATAACTAGATATTTTTTGGTTTTTAATGTTTTATAGCAGCCGTGGCGCAGTGGTTAGAGCGTTTGACTCGTAACCCAAGGGTTGGGGGTTCGATCCACGCTCGAAGCAAATAAACGTTATCGGTGAAGTTGGAAACTGAGAGCTAACTTAATAAATGATATCTTCTTGTGGCGGTGCTCTGTGATAAGACCATTAAGACTTCTTAGAGCACCTAAATAAATAAATAAAAAAATTATGCATTCAGGAAAGGGGGGCTTTATTTTGGAATAAATAATGCGTACGTACACAAGGAAGGGGGGGTCGTCAAAATCGTAAAAGTGCGTACATGGGGGAGGGGGGGGGGTTCAAAATCAGTACTTTTACTGCGTACGTACTTTATGGATGGCCCCTTATGGGAAAAAATAAATATGATTCAAATTTAAGAAGGAAAGCAGGTGGTAATAGGGCGGACATGTATTTCAGCACTTCCTTTAGTAAGTCTGTAAAAAAGTCTTATACGAAACGAGTATTGTTGAAAACCATATCCTAACCAAACCCTAACCCTGAAAATTATGGTCAGGCTCCGGGTTTGGTTTAGAGTTTGGTTTGGGTATGGCTTTCAATATAATAAACTTTATTTTTGGATTCAGGGTAAGAGCATAATTTTCAATAAATGTTATGCGTAAAACGTGACTCGTTTTTTACGGACTTACCAAAGGGAGGGGGTGGGGTCTGAAATACACGTCCACCGGTAATAGGATATTCAAAAATTATATTTGAGAGGAAATCAATTTTCCTCAGCATCAACAATCGGCAATAATTTGACTTCTTAATCGAAAATCACTTACTTAACTCAATCAAAAATCTTGACATCATCATCTTCAAAAAAGTTACATAGAATTAATAATAGTAATGCAAAAATTGCCTTTATGCTTTATAATTATTGACATAGAAATTTTAAAACCAATTGTTACTTCGATTGGACATTGTCCTCAATGCTTTAATAATTCAATTGAAACCTCAACTGATTTATCAAAAAAAAAAAAAGGATTGACTGTGTTTTTAAGCATTTCTTGTACAGCACCTTTGTGCAATTGAAGGTAGTCTTTTTATACTAGCAAAGAGATTTAAAAGCAAGGTCCAGGAATGTCACCAGAGATAGGAAAAAGTCATTCTGATTTACAATAATTTTGTGGTCTAATTAACTTACCTCCTCCTATGAACATAAAAGCGTATAGTAGTATTCAATATAAAAATCATATCATATGCCAAAGTGTAGCTGACGTGAAAATGAAAAATGTAACAAATGAATTTCGATATCTTAACCATATACCATATACAACAAAATGATTTTATAACAACCATATACAACAAAATGATTTTATATTAATGTAGTAGCTGATGTTGTTGTTTCCTGTGATGAAACTTGGCAAAAAGGAGTCATTCTTCATTTAAGGGTGTTGTCACCGTTATTTCTAGTGACTCAGGAAATATGTTGGCTGTTGGGTTATTTCAAAAATATAGTTAAAGTAAAAAATATAAAGGTGGTTGTTGTATTTTTTAACGTAGTTATTGTATATTGTCTTTTAATATTCGAGCTTTTAATTATTGATTGATTCTATTTTGGTTAAATGTTTTTCAAATGTAAGAGTTTTCACATTTTTTTTTCCTTCTGTATTTTCAATAATGCTCAAGATGTATTGTTTTTTAATAATTTTCTGACCTTTTCATGTACTTACAAAAAAAAAATTTTCTTAAAAAATTTTAACTATTGTTTTTTTCCATATATAAGTTTCTTGCACGCTGGCTGATTGTGTTGAGGTTTTTTAATACTTGTTCATTATATAAATGTACATTCACCTTACCTAGGTTCTAGGCCTTTTTAGAGCTTTTTTTAAACCTTAAACAGGTTTAATTTCGATTTTGGCAGGGTGAGTGTAATCTCAGATGTTAAAAAATGTAAAAATTTCATGATTATACCATTATTAGTTAACAGGCGGTTTATCACAGCGCGTAGTTTATATTTAGGGTCCATGGACCAAAAATCTTGACAAAAAAATAAAAATTTTCTTTTCATTTCTGTGCTTTAAACATGAAATACTATTTCTTATAAAAAAATCATAAAATATGAATGCATTTTAAAAATTTTGATTTTATTAGTATAGGATCAACTTTATTATAGCAAGTTAAAAAGTAAATAATGACAAATAAAAAAAGAAATGATAAATGAAAAAAGTAAATTTTAATGAAATCACCTATAAATGTAAATAACACTTATAAACTATTTGACCAAAATCAAAAAACCTTTTCTAGAAAAATCTAAGAGATAATTAAAATATATTTATTTTATTTGTAATGTGTGTGGTAGAAAACTTTCCCTGTATCATAATCAATCAAGACGTTTAGGTTTTACGATGTTTTTCAAAATATTTGCAGTTTTACAACTTAAGAATATTAATATTAGTTAAGTAAATAATGTGTTAATAAACTTTTTAAATAAAAGTTTAAAAATATTGAATGAGTTTAAAAAAAAGTTTCAAGTGTTTATTTTAGAGAAACAAAAAAATGATAAAATTTTTACTTTTATTTATACTCCATCGCAGAATTTTTTAAATCAAAATAATAAAAACGTCGTCCGTAAATTACGTACGTTTAATTTCGCCCTTTTCCTCCTTCTCCACTCGCATTTTGTCGTACGCTTTTTTTATTACCCTCCACCTACCTAAAAGTAACTATGCATATAATCTACCTTACTTAACTTAATTTAGTATCTTCTTACTTTTATAATTGACCCACTGCCCCCCATCGTACTTTATGGACGATTCCTTACCGAATAATGTGTAACCCTCGTGTTCAGAAATAATTCTCGAGCGAAATAATGCACAAGCTTTTAAATCTGACTTTGTGGAATGATTCAGATAAAAGTTAGACTGAAGGTGAATTGGATGACTTAGCGTCAAACCAGCCTATACATAATATTTTGAAAAGAGTTAATTAGATGCTAAGTTTAAAAGTTTTTTAAAAAAGCCCAATAATCAAAAAAATTAAAATTAACTGCAGTTCAGTGCACTTAAAAAATTTAAGTACAGTATATTAGTGCTTGCAAAGAAGCACAATTTAAATCATTTTACAACAGAAACTATTTTTTTTTTTTTTTTTAACTTTGTTGTTAAATAATACTTATGCAACACATTCGCTGATTAAGATTAATAAACAGATTCTTTGAAATTAATACTAAAAATACTCTTTTCTTGTTTTTTTACAAGCAAAAAATATATATTTTTTTCAATAAATTTACACATCGTTACGTTACAACTACATGACATAATATAATGAAACGTAAAAAGTAAAACATAACATTACCACGTATAACATATCATAATAAAAAGTGGTTTAACAAGTATAATTAAGTATAACGTAAATTAATAGTGTTTCTTATCATGAAAACTATCAGTATTTTTTAAAAATAAACGAATAAAAATAAGAAAAAAAAAAAAGACAAGAAATTTTTTTATTACTTCAGATATATACATGTTGTTGTAAAGGAAAACTCGTAGAAGTCTATGAAGACTTATCATCGAGTACCTCTTTAAATGGTTAGATAAAGTCTATTCCATTTTTATATATAGTCAAAAGTGGTTAAACAGTATACAGTCAGTGATACACATAAATATTTTAGTATCAATTTTATGGTTAAGTTAAGTTGTTTTGTATAAATTTTGTTGTTAAGTTAATACATGTCGATATAGTTGTTGATATTAAGTATGAGGTGTTTTAATTTATTTTTCAAGTTGGCAGGATTATTTAATACTTTAAGTTCTATATTTTTTGATATTATTTTGTTATATAGGTACGGACCCTGGTAGGAAATAGAAAACCGTGAGAACTTTGTTGTTCTTGCTTTCCAAGATATATTTTCGTCAATAAGGATCCCACGAAATTTATATGTTTTTGTTCTTTCAATGTTTACCTTATCTATTTTTAGTGAGGGAAGGGTAGTTGGATAGTGAGATGTCTAGAACATACTGTTCTAGACATCTCACTATCCAACTGATAGTTGGATAGTTGGATAAAGATGTCTAGAACATACTGTTTTTTATCAAAAGAATCGCTTATATTGTTAACTAGATCTAGGATTGTGTGTTCAGTTAAATATCATTTTTGGAAACCGAATTGCTTTTTATTTAGAATTTTATTTTGGATTAAATACTCATACAATCTGTTATAGATTACTCTTTCGAGAAGCTTAGAAAAGGTAGGGAGTACCGAGATAGGTTATCAGTTAAGTATGTTTCACCTGTTTTAAATATTGGTAGTACCAATATTTAGCTACTTTAAACTTGTCCGGTACAACTCCTGTTTTAATCGAAGACTTAAAAATTTCAAATATAAGTTTATTTATCGTTGTAAAGACATTTGCCACTACCCTACTACAAATATCATCTATACCTGGAGTTTTATTTAATTTTAAGGAATTTAGAGCAATATTAAGTTTTTGGTAGGTTAGTTCTTTGTGTTTTAGTTCGCTCTTGGTATCACTTAGGTATAATTTAAATGAGTTATTCAAAGACTTAATTTTCGAGGTAAGATTAGGGCCAATGTTAACAAAAAAATCGTTGAATTTTTCAGCAATCATATTTTTGTCACTGCACTTTGTATTGTCAATGACGATTTGAGCAGGTAAACTATTTGATTTAACTTTTTTGTTCCCAGTTATTTCTTTTATAGTATTCCGTGTTTTTTTAATGTCACCAGTTACATTTTTTATTTGGTTCGAGTAGTAATTTTTCTTCGAATTTTTTTTTATTTTTTAAATTAAATGTTACCCGGGTTGGTTTGTTTATTATAAGAAATATGAAGCGTTGAAACATATCGTCAAAAAAAGTTTTGGTAACAGCATCTTCATTGTACTGTAGACAGTTTATATTTATGTCTCAAATACAGAATAATATTTTTTGCTCTTTGTTATTTTTTAGAAATATTTGTTTTATGTGATTTGATGTGAAGTTTTTAATATCACCTTCAGGTGGTCTGTAACAGGTGGGCACCAGTAAATTTTTTAATTTTTTGTTTATTATTTTGATTGTAAAGACCTCACCATCGGCATCAGAAACCGAAAGATCTTCTCTAATTTTAGTTGTCAGATCATTATGAATATGTCATAATTCCATCTCCTCGTTTTTGAACTTTTCGCTCATAAGATATTAGATTGTAGTTCGGAATTAATTTATTCTGGTTGATTCGTCAGAACACAAAGTTTCAGTTAAGCAAATCATACTGAACAAATAATTGCATTCTAGAAGAAAATGTTTTAGTTAGTCAATATTGTTAATTATGCTTCTTATATTTATGTGTATCATCGTAAAGTTTTTATTTAATGATTTTAATTCGTTTTTAAAAGTTTCTAATTCAAAAAATCGCGAGTTAAAATTATTTTCATTAAAAAAATGCAAATCTCCAGATTTGCATTTTTTTAATGAAAATAATAACTCTAATGATCGTTAGAGTTATTAAGTAAAAAGTTATCAGCCAATTTGAAAACATTTAGGTGTTGCGTTTCGTAATCTATTGTTTGTTTAGCCATTAGTTAAGAGAATTAAGTTTGTTTCGATCGCTTAAACTTAAGTAAAACTTCTTCTTAATTATGCGCAAAAATTTTCTAATTTTTTCAAGTTCACGACAAAAAACTTTATTAAATTTAATCTTTGCGTATTTATCTTGGTTGCGAAGATTTTTAACCTTTTTCCAAAGTTTCTTTCTCTCTTCCATCGTCTCTTTAGCAAAGTCTTCATTTATATATATTCCACTGCCTTTTAGGTTTTTAAGTGAACTTAAAATTTTAATCTTATCTTGGTAGTTTAATAGTTTCACTACAATAGTTCTTTGTTTTTTGTCTTCTTTATGCAGCCCAATTCGATGCGCTCGTTCCACAATAATTTCAGTTGAAATTTTAAGGTTGTTTTTAAATATTTTTTCCACAGATTTCTCACAATCACTCCAACTTTCTCCTGGTGAATCTTTCAGACCATCGACTCTGATGTTGTTACGACGAGAGCGGTTTAATAAGTCAGTATTTTTTTTATTTATATTTTTAATTTCAAGATCATATTTCCAGTGGCGTATCTAGGGTAGGGCAGGCAGGGCACGTGCCATGGGCACCAACCTAAAAGGGGCGCAAACGCGGCTTGGTTGCGATACAATAAGCGAGAATTGTATAAAATAAATTAAGATTTAAAAAAAACTTTAAAGTAGTTTAAAGTTTTAAAATAAACATTAAAACTTTATTAGTTTATGTTGTAAGGTGGCGTTTTTCCGCAGCCTCAAGTGTGCAACTTGCGCAAGTGTGTGCAACTTATGCACTTTTAATGAAACTAACAAAAAAAAACAGACTTGAAAAGATACATAAAACAAAGTATTATGGGCTAATGTTTGACTCAACTCCAGATTTAGCCCATTGCTAACAAATTTCTGAGGTAGTTGGGTATGTCGAGATCGATTTCGAGAAAAAAACAGTACATATAAAAGAATCTTTCCTTGGCTTTATCCAACTCAGCGATAAGGATGCAGCTAGCTTAGCCCAAACAATATTGGAGCAATTAGAAAAAGATGATATGAATGAAGAAAATTGCAGGTCACAATGCAATGACAATGCTGCTGTTATGGCTGGCCACAAGAGTGGTGTGCATGAAAGAATAAAGGAAAAAAACAACCTTACCATATTTGTCAATTGTGACAATCATAGTCTTAATTTGGTAGGCGTACATGCGGCTAAAGAAGAAGTAATGATGGTTACTTTTTTTTGAACCATCGATACGCTTTACGTTTTTTTCTCAAGATCAACACAAAGATGGCAAAAACTTGAAGATGCTGTGCCTATTACTTTGAAGTCCGATTCCGATACCAGATGGAGCGCCAAAACAGAATCAGTAAAACCTGTACACACCTACCTTGATGAAATAGTGGAAGTTCTTCAGAACTTAATGGTAGACGAAAGCGCGTCAAATGAAACGAAAAGCGATGCAAAGCAGCTTTATAATAGAATTTTAACGTATGACTTCCTCACATTGCTAGGGTTTTGGAACAAGATTCTTGGCTGAATTGACCGTGTTCAAAAGAGGTTGCGTGACCCTAAAATGAACTTTCATAATGCAGCTTTAGATTTGAAATCGCTCCAAGATTATTTCCAAAGTGAGAGAGAAATCTTAGTTAATGACTCAATAAAGAAGGACTTCAAATTTGCAACGAATGGGGTGTTGAATTTGAAAGACGCCATAGAAGAAAAAATAGAATGGATGGTGAAATGTCTAGAGATGTTGGGTTAACAGCAAAAGAAAAAATGGAAAGGGTAATAAAAGGGACTGTCGACCGTCTTTTCAATGAATTGAAAACAAGAAGCGTTCGATTAATGGAAATTGATGAAAAACTTGGATTTCTTGTTGATGTGGAATGGTTGTGCTTCAATACGGAAATTAATCACTTAAAAGATCAATGTAAAAAATTTGGCGAAATCTACAGTTCTGATGTGGATGGACGAGAACTGCACGAAGAAATTTGGGGCTGTAGAATGCTGCTTACTAGCCGTAAGGAAAAAATATCAAATCCCGAACAACTACTTATATTTATAGTTAAATATGGAGACAAAAACGTTTTCCCTAATATGCGTATAGCATTGCAAATATTGCTAACAATAGCTGTACCTGTAGCTAGTTGTGAAAGATCATTCAGTAAGCTTAAACTGATTAACTCTTACTTGAGAGCTTCGATAGGCCAAAGCCGTCTCTGTGATCTCGCTTTACTAAGCATAGAGCGAGAAATTACCGAAGAAATTGATTTTGACAATGTTATTAAGAAATTTGCAGCAGTTAAAGCTAGAAATATAAATTTGTAATATATGTTACATAAACAAATTGTTTATTTATAATGAATAATAAAGTTTTATTAAAAGTTTATGTCATCATTTATTAAAAAATTGTAATTAAGCACTTTATGTGGGGGAGAAGGGGCGCGAGATCGGTGTTTGCTGCAGGCGCTATTTACACTAGGTAGGCCACTGCATGTTTCTTCCTTATTTGCGTTAATTCTTCCTTTATTTTTTTGTCTTGAAAGTTGAGACTTTTTTTCACATCGTTTATGTCTTTTTCAATATTTCGAATATTTACTTTGTTTACATTTAATTCATTTTCTGTTTTATCGAGTCAATCAGTAATTATTTTTATATTTCCACTCACTATTTGTGTGTTCTTTTCTTGGTTTTTTAAAAACCTTTCTGTTTCTTTAAGCAAAGTTGTTCTTTGTTCTTCAAACTTATTTGTAATAATTTTTTCGATATTTTTGATCGTTGTTTCCGTTTTTTAATTGATATTCTTGAAGAGAAGTCAAAAACTCGTGCGTTCGCGGCAAAAACTTTTGAAAAAGCTGAAAAATTTGAAAAAGCTGAAAAAGTTGAAAAATTATTATTACTATTATGTCATCTTACGAGTTATATTCAATTCATTTTCAGCATGTATGTCCGATAAACTTTCTTGTTTTACAGTGGTCTGAAAATACTTTTTTTAAATCAATTTTAGTTTACTTTAAAGGTCGTTCACTTTCTGAGACAGGTATTGCGTTAAAAATTTTGAATCAGAATGCATATAGATTGAAAAATAGGCCTTTTGAATATATTTGGTTAAGAAATCCTGAAGTGTTTTCCCAAGTGAAAAATAAAGGTTCAAACTATTAAGATGCAAAATATCTTCAAAAATGTTGTCTTTATAATCTTAGAAGATATTTATAGTCATTTGCTTTGCAAAAAGTTCTATTTCATCGCTAAGAAGAGTCATCTGCTCATCATGGATTGATATTTTGGTTAAAGCTAAAGCACTGGCTTTCAATACTTTCCCTTGTTGTTTTGCAATTAGTTTTATCACAGCAATCTGAGCTGACTGTTGTGTCCAAAAACTTCTAAAGCAAGATTTTTCATCTAACGGAAATCCAGCTGAAAATAATAGAATATTAGATTTTCACTAATTTATTACAATCAATGAAAATTGTACATAAGAGGTTTAATATTGATAAAGGAAAGCAACACCGAGCTTTCATATGCTGATCATCGACATTAAGTATCATCAAATAGTAGTGCTAAAGTAGCATCATAAAAATACTTTTAAAAGAGATTACTTTTGGTGCATTATTCCAACAGTTTGCAACACAATTTATTCCAAATTTATGCAACACGGTTTGTAAAAAGGTGCTGACATTCTGGATAACCTTTGATTAGTTAGTGTTTTAAACAGGTTTTTTTTTTAATTTATATGCTGAATTTGATAAGAAAGTGTAAACGCACCAACATTTTTTAACTTGGTTTTAAACAACCTTCTGCTTGATGGTTATCATTAAGTATCAATATCTCCACTTTAATTATCTTTTTTATATACTTGTATTTATATCTTAAATATTTTAATTAAGAACAAACAAAAAAACAAAACAAAAAAAAAAAAAAAAAAAAAAACCTGTAGTTGTATAATAAATTGAACGATATTGAGCGTTTTTAGACACGTTTGAGAAGAGAAGTTTTTTTTTTTGAGAAAAAACGACCGAGCTTTCACGCAAAACTCTAGAAAAACTTGTCATTATTGGCGTATAATTTGGTATGACTATAAACGCAGTCTGGTAAGTCATTGACGTAGAACGCAAATAGCAGTGATGCAAGAACTGATCCTTGAGGGACGCCACTTGTCACCTTTTTCCACTCGGACGTTTGTTCTTCAATTATTATACATTGTTGTCTGTTAGCTAGTCAACCAGTGATCCTGTTTAATAGCTGGCCTTAAATGCCATTAGCATAAACCTTACGGAGAAGTTGTTGTGTGCCACTGTGTTTAATGCTTTGGCAAAGTCAGTAAAAATTATATCAACCAGGTGTCCACGGTATACTGCTTCCGTTAAAATATTATGGGATTCATGTTTGTGAGGCAGCCTTTATAATGCACAAACCCATATTGAGACTTTGATATTTGTTTTATAATCCTATACATAATAATTCTCTTCGTCAACTTGCATGGTATATGTGAGAGACACCAGCTTGTTGTTATAAGTATTGACTTGTTTTTTTTTTTTTTCTATTTAAAATAGTGATTAAATTTTTTTTCAGAATAATCATAAAAGTGTTTATGAGATATATTTATTTTTTTCTGAAATGACCTGACAAAGTTTATCTTTAACAATAAAATTGTCTTTAACAATAAATAATAACAATTTTTTTACTCTTTTAAAATTAAAATTTCATTTAATTTTTTTTTTTTTGTCTTTCGTCTTCTGGCGCCGTATAATCTTGGTTGGTTAAATAAATTGATGGTTAAAGGTTAAATATATACAGTATTGGACAAAACATTTGCAACCAACATTGAACAATGCTAAAAAGTGTTCCTAATTTTACATGTCTTAAAAACGAAACGAACTATACTACCACAGCAAACAGTTCAGGAGTCTGGAGTAATAGCATGCCATGACATGAGCAATCAGCTGACAGGTGACAGCACACAGGCAGAACTTCGTTGACAAGTGCCATTTTGCAGCGGACAAAACAAGTGCAACTTTTTTGGTTTGTTTCATTTTCTTAAGTCTGGTCCGTGTCAACGTCACGGAAGTTTTTTAATAATTAAAGGAAGTATCCAGAAGTTTTCAGAAGTTTCCAGAAGCATGCAGAAGCTTTGAGAAGTTTCCAGAAGAAGCATCTGGGAGCATCCAGTAGCATCCAGAAATATCCAGATACATTCGGAAGCATCCAAACGCATCCAGAAGCTTCCAGAAGCATCGAAAAGAAGCATCTAGAATCTTCCAGAACAGGTTCACACAGATTCATTTTACTATATAAGAGACATGTTAATCGACATGTAGTTCAGTCAGCATATGGAAGTCAATCAAGACAGTTTATCGAAGTGAGTTTTATCAAAGTGTTTTATCGAAAAACATCAATACAAGAAGTGAAATACAACAAGTGTTTCATTACATCAATACAGTTCACATCCAACCAAGACGTTGTGTTCCACAGAGCATTATTGTATCATCACAAGGTAAATGTAACACGGTAAGCCTTGAGAAGCGTGATTATTTATTTTTATTATTTTTATGACTTCAAGTGCAAAAATGGCTCCCGACAGTCTTGGATTGGAACTAAGAAAGAAAATTATTGGCAATTACGTAAGTGGAATGTCACAAAAAAGTATTTGTGATAAATATCGTGCGAAAAAATGGACCGTATCAAGACTATGTTCCAAATATTGTTCTACTGGGAAGTTGGAAGCAGATAACAAAGGTGGAAGACCGCGTTCCACCACTTCTAGGGAGGATTCTATGATCGTCAGATCCGTCAGAAGGATCCCTGGATATCATCAGTCGAGATACAAAAGCAATTAGAGCTGTCTGTATCGGACCGAACAATCAGACGACGTGCTGTTGAGGCCGGATTGTTTTCTCGACGCCCTGCAAAGAAACCGCTGATTTCACTAAAAAACTAGAAGAAAAGACTCCTGTTTGCTACATCTCATATTGACTGGAATGTGCAGAAATGGCGAACTGTCCTGTTCAGTGATGAATTGAAGTTCCACATGATTGGGAGCGATGGCATTTGCCGTGTACGTCGACCAGCCGGAAAACGCCTCGATTTACGTTACTGCCATAAGACCGTGAAGCATGGTGGAGGCAATGTAATGGTCTGAGGGTGTTTTTCTGCTAACGGTCTAGGTCCAATACATCGAAACGATAGAATAATGGACCGTTTATGTATAAAAATATCCTGAAAGATGTTATGTTACCTCATGCTGAATGGAATATGCCAATAAAATGGGTTTTTCAGCAAGTCAACGATCCGAAACCCTGCAAAAGTAGTCAAGCAGTGGTTTCAAGACAACCACCTATCGGTAATGGATTGACCACCTCAATCTCCGGATCTCAATCCTATCGAGAACCTGTGGGAGATCGTCAACCGCAGAATTAAGCGTGAAGGTGTTCGTAATAAGGATCAACTGTTTGAACAAATCCAAAAGGCCTAAGCAGCGATTCCACAAAGTTTCATTGATCACCTGATCGAATCTATGCCTCAAAGATGCAAGGCTGTGATCGACAACAAAGGATTCGCCACGAAATATTGATAGCGAAATACAGCTTGGTCAACATTTTGTCAAGTTGCACTTGTTTTGTCTAGAAGGAAATCAACTTTTTTAAATACTTTTGATTAATTTATTAATTTTCGTGTACAAATAATGAACTTTGTGATGAATAAAACTTGAAGAACTTTGTCTCAAACAGTTACATAGTTATTTCTCTAAATTGAAAAAATGCAGCACTTTTATATAAAGAAACTAAATTAGCATTATTTGGTTGCACTCGTTTTGTCCGATACTGTATATATATATATATATATATATATATATATATATATATATATATATATATATATATATATATATATATATATATATCTTTTTTTTTTTTTTTTTTTTTTTTTTTTATTTCACCTCCCCAAGGCCCAGAAGGCCACTACAGATGAGGAGGCTACTTAATTGTGGTTATAACCCTCTCTCAACTCTATAACTCCGAAACACGAACCTTGACGAACAAGGCCGCTGCGCGGAGAAACAAGTTGAGCGCGGTACTACCAGGGACGTGGTGGGGATCGAACTCGGAACCTCTCGCTTATGAAGCGAGCGCACTACCACTACACCACTACCGCTACTATATATATATATATATATATATATATATATATATATATATATATATATATATATACCACCACCACCACTACTATATATATATATATATATATATATATATATATATATATATATATATATATATATATATATATATATATATATATATATATATATATATATATATATATATATATATATATATGTATATATATATATATATTTATATATATATATATATATATATATATGTATATATATATATATAAATATATATATATATACATATATATATATATATATATATATATATATATATATATATATATATATATATATATATATATATGTATATATATATATATATATATATATATATATATATATATATATATATATATATATATATATATATATATATATATACATATATATATATATATATATATATATATATTCATTTATTCAACCATAAAACTAAAAAAATTTATTTATAATTTTACAAAATTAAGTTCGGTGTTACTCGTAAAGTTTAAAACTTGTCATTAAACAGTGGGTCAAAGTGTGGCAAAACCATACAAAAAAATTTTGAAATTTTGAAATTTAAAAAATGACAAGAATCGTTAAACATATTATTAAGCCAGAAATTGTATTTTATTAGAAAATATTTTTGCGATAAAATATCATATTTGTTATTTAAATATCGCCTTAATAACTTTTCATCAAAGAAAAAAAAAAGTTCGAAATTTTTCTTTTTTTACATTTTTTTAAAAGTTTGATTCTTATATACTTTAAGTTTATTTTTTACCGTATAAATAACTTAAACATTATTATGTTAATATTTAAATAAAATAAAAAAAATTATTTTGTTTGTACTTAATGTAAATATTTTTAACAAAGAAAACATCGTTCATTTTGAGTGGAAAAATAAAAAAACTTTTAAACCTATCATTTAAAACCAACGGATAAACATGTGTCAACCGCTTAAAGTTATATATCATTAAACACCACTATGGTATTGATCTCGTGGTTCAAAAACTGTCTGCCTATAACTGCCTAAACAAATACACTTAAATTCAAATAACTACTTCCACCTTTCTCGTTATTGTGTTTTTTATCCATAATAATAAGTTTAAGAGGAATTTAAACAAAAAAACTGCAGTTTGTTTTCATAATAATTTTCTTTTATAGACTTATAGAAGTTTTAAAATATGTATTTTTTATTTTTTTTATTTCTAGTTACTCCATAGTATTCGCTCAATAAACATATAGATCGCATTGAAACCATTATTTGTCATTTTTTATGCTATCATTCTAAATTAATAAAAACTAAATGAAATACGAAGTTATGAACTTGTACCTTATACAAGTTTCGAAATTATATTTGACTGAATAAAGCAAAAACTTGAAACTAAACCTGCGGTATGTTTACTTTAACTATGAATAAAATTTATTATAATTTATACAATTTATTTCTATTATTATTATGCTAATTAAATTATTGTTAAATTATTGTTATAATTTAAAATGGACGCGCTTCAGTTTTGTTTGAAGATGCGTCTGTGCGAACGGAAGATCGCTTAGTTTCCGAGCTTTTAGATAAACACAATTCAAACGAACTTTTATATGCAGCAAGTAAAAGTTTGAAAAAAGAGTCTTAGATGCTAATTTATCCAAAGAAACTTATCAGCATTTAAGAAATAATAATCTTCAATTTAACTCTCTATACCCATCATTACATATAGTAAAAGAGGCTAAAAACAAATGCTAGCCTAAAAACATTCAGGTCAGTGACTACTCTGCAGAGATACCATTACAAGATCTTCTTTTTCATACTGCATCAAGATTATGGTGTTGTGTCAAATTCGCCTTTGCTTTAAGATTGTACTAGACTAATTCTTATATACAAAGCTGGCTTTGATGGTGCAACAGGGCAATTTATTATTTATGTTTATTAACAACAGTCAGATGATGCGAGTAAACTTAATACTGATAATGGGCTATTCCACGTTGTCACGGCGTGACATTTGACTTTTTTTGTTGGGAAAAACATCATATTTTAGCGCATTTAAAATTAAAAATTTAAAAATTAAAGATACTAAAAAATGTTCATATACATTACAGTTTCTAAAAACAAAATTATTTAGTTTTAATATTTTATAGACTTTTAGGTATACGCATTAAAAGGTTGCGTCAGGACGTGACAAAAATTATTCGACAATTTTTCCGACATTAGAAGAAATGACCGTAGTTCAGCTCTAGTGGATATTTTGAAACATTTTTTTGTTATGCCTTGGATACTTAAAAGGTGTAATAATAGTTTCATAACATTTTAAAAATGTTTTATAAATTTCAATGGAGACACCACATAAATATATCAACGGAGTTTAAGTCACACCGTGAAGTGACGGTGTGACCAGTACAAAATCTTTGAATATTAGGACAATAACATCATCAATAAGACAGTTGAAACAAAAGAAACCAATTTATTCGAATATTTATAAGATTGGTATAACAATAACGTTTAACAAAACAGTTTATTTACAATAATTTCAAAAAAAGTCTTGTAAAATTCAACTACGTTTTTTTATTAAACTTTATCTAGTTAATTAAGTATGCTGCACTTGAATAAGGTTTCGTTTTCATTTTATCATTAAACTGTTTTAGGCAATGGGCACTAAATATTTCAGGCGTTTTACAAGCATAATTAATGATGTTTCCAAGTTCTGTGCCATCAAAAGCAGTTTTAATTTTTTCAGCAGCAACCATGAAAACGTTTACTTGACTTTCATCTATGACGGCTTTATAAAATGCTGTTGCGTCATTAATCAGAGCTTCTCTTCGAACAAGTTTTTGTGTTGCTAATCATTTTATGGTTGCTCCTATACCATCGCATGGTTCTTTACCATGAGAGGTTGCAAAGTAATTCCAACAAATTTTAATTTTGTCCTTGCTTTCAAGCCATGGAGTTGAAGCTACTATGTAACAATTTTTAAATTGACTGCTAGGACCATCAGATCAAACTTCCAAGTATTTTACATCCTTTCTAATAAGGTTATTTATTAACAAGTCAATAAAATAAATAACTGAATTTCTTGAATGGTTTAAATCATCAGAAATAATAACAGCAGATTTACAAGAGTCACCATGCCAGCTAACAGCAGTAAATAATGTTACTAATTTTTTGTTCCAATGTGCTGGATGAACTTCATCCTGCCAGAAAGTTGAGAAGTTTTCTGCAAAGTCAACTTGTAACAAAACTGAATAAAGATTGCTTTTTAAAACTTTTTTTGGTTTTCATAACTTATTGATTGTTTTCCTTTCCAAACGTTGTTATACAAAATTATGGCTTTGTCTTTTTTTATTGCTTTTTCAAGGTACTCAGTTCCATTAAGTTGCGTAACTTTCTCCCAAAGGTACCAGGTAATTTCTTTATTGTGGTTTTTTTAATCCAATTGGTATGTTTTGAGTAATAACTTTCCGTCCTTACAAGCTTCACAAAGATTATTCCAAAAATTATCATTTTTCTCGTCACGTAAAGTATTTGGTAAAGCATGCGAATAAAGGGGAATTTTTAAATCGATGAAATGTAATGCTTTGAGTGACAAGATAATGTTTTCATGTTTTTGACATGAACAAACATTTCTAGGCATTAAGCTTGATAAAAGTATATGGCCTGGTCTCAAACTAGCAAACTTGGATTTACTGATTGAAAATTCAGTGTGTTCGTTTTTAAATATTTGATATGCTTCAATTATATTCATTGTTAAATACCTTTTTTGCATTTTCTTTTTTTCTTTATTACTTCTTAAAACAATCCTATCTCTTATTCCAGGTGCCTGACGGGATATACCATCTTGTTCAAAAAAACTAATGACGCATAGCTTCGTTTCATCATTAAAAGCATTAGGTCCATGTGTTGGTTGCATATCTGGTAAATCTTTGTTAAACTGAATTGCAAGAGGAGAAGTTGGAAGAGCACGTATTGCTTTTTTAATAGCTTTACCAAGTGTACAAGATGATTTTTGGCAGGAGAGATGTTACATGTTATTTTAGATGAAGAAACTCTACTCTTTTTTTTTTAATTTGTCCGATTCAACATTAGAATTTTGTGTTTCTTTTTTCCGTATCGAGTCCTTTTCCTTTATAAAATCCGGACCAAATTTTTGCATTTGTCTTTCTCTATACTTTCTCTGGCGTTCAGCATGTGTCCGAGGTATTTTCATTACTTTCAACGAAGAAATAAACAATTCGATTGTGAAAGTTTACTTTTTATAAGAATTTTATAAACAATAAACATTCAGAATAACTTCAGCAATGGCGCGACAAAATTTAAGAAAAACTAAATAACAAAGGTGTTAGTAAAACATGTCTACATATTTAAAGGTACACCTACAAGTTTAATAAAAAAAACAATGTTAGTTATATTAAAGGAGGTTTCAAAACTTATCCATAAAATAAAAAACAATAAAAATACTACAAATGTTAAACCAACATGTTTTTGCGTAACATTTTTATAAAAAGTCTTTAAAAAATTTAATTTAAAAAAATGTCACGCTGTGTCGTCACAACGTGACATAAACTTAAGACACATAACACAAAAGCTAAAAATATTTAAATTTAAATATCTATTGATATTTATTGCCCTGTTTTAGTTACAAGTAATTAATAAATATTTATTTAAAATAAATAAATATTCTTACGCTGGAATGAAAAATGTGACTATTAGTATCACGGCGTGACAAACTTAAAGAAGACCAAATAAAAATTTCTCAATGAAAGATTATTTAATTATTATAATAAATTTTCAATTTGAAAAGCAAGAGCCCCATCTATATTTTGCGTGAGACAAATCTACATAGAAATTTAAAAAAGTTTCAAAAAAAAAAGTTTCAAAATGATTTACTAGAAAAATAATTTAAATTTGAAGTCTAAAAAATTGTGTTTAAAGTTTAAGCATCAAATCCTAAAATTCTTCGAAAATCAGTTCTACATGTTTCATGTTTTTAGAAACTACAAACCTTTAACTTTTGAATGATACATTTAGTTTTTTATTTTCTAGGATTTGAAATTTATATTAAACTTTTTGTACAACGTGGAATAGCCCCAATTCGCTTTTCATACCTTGCTTTGTTCCTCTTAAACTTTATTTGGAGAAATCCGAAACCATTGTCAACTAGTTACTGTAGGCCTCTCAGATTTAAATAAAGAAAAGAATCAAAAGAAATGGTTCTTGCAGAATGAGTCTATTATGGCTTCTATTAAAAGTATAACATTTTCCAATGTTTCTGTATTGGAGGACGGTACAATAAAGGAAGTTGTCGTATAACATAACAAATATTTGTTATGTTGTACCACAACTTAATTTTCTATCTATCATTGTAAATATAACAATGGTAGATAGAAAAGTTCAAACTATTATTTCCACAGCTACCAACTTTTACCAATGCTGTTCAGTATGTGGTGCATCTCCAACCAAAATGAACAATCTATCTTTAATAATTCAAAAAAAACTTTAGTAGGCAATATCAATTGTGTTGTTTCAACTTTGGATGCTCGGATAAGGTTTTTAGAATGTATGCTACATATCTCTTACAAGATGCAAATTATGAAGTGGCAGGCTTAGACTGAAGAAGAAAAAAGTATTGTTAAACTGAGAAAGGTTCAAGTTTAAGCTGAATTTTAAAAAGGATGGGTCTTGTCATAGACCAACCAAGAGTAGGTGGGGCAGGTACATCAAACGATGGTAACACAGATAGGCAGTTTTTTCAGCAATACGATGTCTCAGCTAATACAACGAACATAGATGCAAATCTTGTGAAAAAGCTTAATATTATTCTGGCCACAACCTCATCTGATTATGACATTAGCTCATCAAAATTTAAAACATTCTGTTGGGAAACTGCTTTGCTATAAGTAAACCTGTTTTTTAAGATCTTTCGTGAAAGTTTTATAAGAAAAAGCGATTCGGAAAAAATGATGTTTTTCACCGTTTTTTATGTGCATCTGATCCTTTAATTTGCACATTTAGAAAGAAGATGTATAACAAAAAAAAAAGTCTACCATCTGGTGTCATTGAATTGCATGAGCAAACAACAGAATACTCTACTTAAAATATAAATTTAAATAATATCATTGCTGTTGATTTGTTGAGTGATTTGACGTAATTTTTTATAAATGGAAAAAAGAGTTAGCGTAAATTGGAAGAAATAATTTGCGTAATTATGTAATAAAATTTAAAGTTTTTTCAAAACGCATGTTATTTTTTCCTCAAATTGTGTTTTTCAATGTAATAAACTGTTGCTAATAAAAAAAGTTAATAAAATTTTTGTTTTGGGGTTGGCTAGAAAATATCACTTTTGACCCACTGTGCATTGGAGTGACACCTTAATAAAATAGATTAATAAAGCAAAAAAACTAATATTGAAAGCAACCAAAAGAAAATAAAAAAAAACAAAAGAAAAACAACAATATTTAAAAAAGCAAGACAAATAACACAAGAAAGGGACTAAATGAATAAACTGACATGAGAGATAACGAATGAATGAGATAACACAACTTTTGACGAACAGAAGGATGATAGAAAATAAAAAATAAAACAAAATGATATTTTAAATTTTATGATGAGACAAAAACTAAGAAATAACTTAATAATAATAGCAACAAACATAAAAAGCAACAATAATAATCCTATTATATATATATATATATATATATATATATATATATATATATATATATATATATATATATATATATATATATATATATATATATATATATATAGGATTATTATATATAAACGACAGGATTTTTTTGATGTTTCAGATATAAAATTTTCGCGTATTGTACTTACTAAAAGCTTGTTGCTCTTTTTTGAATGCACTCGAGAGTTCAGATATCCTTTTTTAAATAGGGTAATCAAGTTTGGGTAGCAAAATATAATAGCAAAAAGTATGCTAATAATGTGCAAAGTTTCAACCTTTATTGTTGATGTAGTCAGGATATTTATGATCCTTGAACCTCAACCATGAACCTTTATTAAATCTTGATATATTTATTTTCCTTGAACCTCAACCAGGAACCTTTATTAAACCTTGATATATTTATGTTCCCTGAACCTTATATTAAATCTTGAATCTTTTCTAACTGAGTCAGCAATTTTGTTCTTTTAAATTTTGGAATTTTTATCTTTTTTTTTTGTGTAATACTTTAGTAATTTCTAAAAGATATTATTATAAGTAAAATATAACAAAATAATAATACCAGGATACCACCTTATATTAACGGAGTAAGTCGTTACCAAAAACAACAAAATTAATGGAGTAAGTTAATTATTTAAAGTTTTGTTAATTCAACTGATAAAAGTTATACAGCTGATATCATAATATGAGTCAAAGCCACGATTTAAATGTTGGACTTCATAGAACTATTTATCGGTCTGAAACTTGGCAATTATCAATATCCAGCAAAAAGTGTTTTTAACATATGTTAGCACTTACTCCAATGCAGAGTATTAGTTTTAGCCACAAGTTAGGTGAATATATTTTAAATTGTTCGTCTAACCAAAAAGATCTTGAAGTAACTATGGTCTCCCGCCTAATACTAGAGCATACTTAATTCTAAAATGTTTTAAAACCTAAAATCCCAGTTCAAGTCATTAGAAATATTTTAAAACTCGTAATTCTAGTTTAAGCTATTAAAGCACATGTGAACGTGCTAGGTTTGAGTTCTCGTGAGCTCAGAAGTATAAGATAGTTATATGCTTCAAAACTATGAATAATTTGGCTTGTAAAAATGAAAGTTCTTTTTTTGAGGTTAACAATAGTAAATATACCCACGGTTTTAACTTATATGATTGGTGAGCAACGATGTAATTTTGATATTTTCAAATTTTGTTTTTCTGAACGAGTTGTTAACATCTTGAACAATCTGACATCAGAAGCTGTATACGCAAAAATTAAATCTGTGTTTAAAAGTAAAATAAAATTCTTCAAATTTCGAAAAACACATTTAGTTGACGTCGCTTGTCCGTAGGACGTCCTTAAGAAGTCCAACGGACGTTCTGTGCCCGCTGGGTTGTAGTTGTAGGTTTTTATTAAACAACAAAGCTTTCCGCAGATTAGTATCACCTGCTTAACCATTGAAATGTTGTGCTGGATCAATGAACTTATGGTCAAGAATTACAATTTAACTATTTGGTTATTGAATTTTTAGATAAATATGTCTGCTATATCAAAAAAATTGACTTATTTTCTAAGATTATTTAAATTATTTTAGATATTATATAAACTATTGAATATATTATAACAACTTTTTTCCATATGATAAACTAACCAAAATAAAGTTAAGAGTTTGCATTAAAATTTGCATTAAAAAGCTAGTATTAAAAAAAGTTTGTATTAAAAAGTTAGTTACAAAAGGCTTGCTTAGACTATGCTTATATTATGTACCTAATTCCCAAAGTATATTATCAAATCTAAAACAATAGCATTTGTTGTGCTCTCGATCTCAAACATATAACTAACAACTCTAATTTCATTTATTTTAAGATTTCTTATAATAATAAATATATTGCAACGCATATGAAAATAAGCAATCATTACGCACTATAGTGCGTTATGATTGCTTACACTTTATACTATAAGTATAGAATATATTATATATTATATAGTATATTATAAGTAGTTGTATATCATAATTTGTATAAGTGTATATTATAACTTATTCTTTTTTACTAACTTACAAGTTTAACAGCATTCATTTAAAATTGTCACCAATTTATATTAAAAGCGTAGATCTAATAGCATTAGAGTTTAGAACTAGAAATTATAATTTTTTAGCTTTTTTTTTTAATTTCGTGATTAAAAAAAGAATACAATGCCGTTTTATATAAATAAAATTTACATGACCGGGGCTAAATAAAGACAATATTTGCATTATCATTACGCCCCGAAGCTTATTTAATCGTTTGTAATTAATAATATTTGTAGGTATATTAATGGATTGTTATCCAATATAAATTCAGACTAAATTTTGTAAAAGTGATGGTTTGATTTAGTGAAGTTGGATTTAGTGAACTGCCACAATGTCAAATCAAGCAAAGGTTTACGATGAAAATTAAAAATTTGTGAGGAGATCAAATATGCCAAGTGTACAAGACAAAGATCAGTATCAGTGATTCTCGGGTACCAGAAGAACTCTGCGAATCGTGTCGAAAAATTTTGCGCGGGAAACAAGACGGGGAAATAATTTATACTCCCTCCTTTGTTTAATTTCAATTCAATAAAAACGAGACCTGAAACAAGTGGCAAGATTTGATATTGCTTAATCTGCTAAATTGGTTTTTCAAAGCTAAAAAAAAACATCCTCTTTAAGAGCAAATCACTAATAAGTAAGAACCAATTGTGCGTTGCAGCACATGCCCCTGCCCTTTAGGAAAAGGTGTGCCCCACCAATGCTCTCAAATAAAATTCAGGGAAAACCATCAATCTTTAGCTGCAAAAGATGCCAGAGAAGCCAAATAAAATGCATCTCGAGTTATTTACAATTAAGAACTTTTCCCTGAAGAAACTATCCACCTTGCTAAAGCATCTGGCGGACATTTACTTACAATTACCCCAGGTAACTATTTATACTTAATAAATTTTTACATATATATTCAAATAAAATCTTTAAAAAAAGAAACAAGATAGGCTTTGGAAAGTATATTTATAACAAGTTTTTAATCACTTTAAAAACGAAGAACTTGAAAGTTTTAAACAAACTTTCTAAATAAAGTTTAGTTTAAAGATTAAATATGTATGTTTTGGTTTCAGATCAAAGAAGTGCCCGGCCACTATCAAGCGCTCCAACTTTGACCACTCTAGCTCTTGTTAATGTACAATTTAATACGAAACTATCAAACAACGGAATACATATGTATATACAAGTTGCAAATACAACTTGTGGTCTTCAAGCCCATTCAAGTATACACCGTTGTACATGGTGCGACGTCAAAAGTCTTTCCAAATCTGGAAACTTGATAACACTGGGCTCAATTAAATCTAGCCTCGAGTGTTTTCATCAATCTGGTGGGGTTGTTGCTTGTGCAAAGTTGTTCGGCAACTTCATTCACCCAATCATTGGTGGGCTTGTTTTTTTTTTTTATTTTGGGAGCAATCCTACAGATGAAATAGCATCTTCTTATAGTAGTTGTCACTCATCTTTTCAAGATACTTAATTTGTAAAAATTGCTTGAATAGAATTGTTAAGTAGCCAGCTACTTTCTGTATTCAATGGAGACCGTATTATGGGGGCCAGTTTGAGGGAAATAAACGCAGGAAACATCTTTAAAATGTGGATGTACAGCAAATTGCTGACACAAACTCGGTTCCTAACATTGTTCACATAATTGAAGCATTCAAAAGTTTCAGTTTAGTTGTAAAAGCTTGCTTTGGATTTATCCGTCAGCCGAATTTTGATGAACATTTTAACCATTTTAATCCTTAACTGCTATTAGTAATTATGAATTTTAATATTGCATCTGAAAATATCTAAGTATATTTGACTAAAAGAGTATATTAAGGACTTTGAATAAGTTTCTTCTGGAGAAAATCAGAAACAGTATCCTACAATTTATAATGTAAAAATAGGGTTTAAATTTTTATTCTTATATAAATTTAGTTATTTTTTTACTCCATTTTGCAAGTCAATGTATTTAGGAAGCTTTTAAGGGTCAATTAAAATTCTTTTAACAGAAACGTTTTATTTTTATTTTACCAAATGATAGTCCTTTTGACCGGTTTTGCACTTTTTTAAGCACTTTTATTTTGCATTTCGGCAGTAGTTTATACTTTGAGAAATGTTAAGATATTTACGCTATGCCTAAGCCACTTCAAACCACGCTTCTTAAAGCAATATTTTTGTGTTTAAAATAAAAGTGGAACATGGAGCAGTAAAACAATTATAACAAAAATTAATGGTATTACATAGTAGAACCCTCATGTAACCTTTATTTTGTAAATAGTGATCAAATATCACAGTAGTCGGTAACATTTTGAGGTCGAGGTAGCAAAAAAATAACAAAATATAAATTAAAGCTTCCATAAATTTTAACCATTAAACCAATCCAACTGTAATTGAATCAAGACTTTTGTGCGACCATATCCAAATTTTTATCAAATTATATGTTGTGGTTCTCATTCTACAGGTGTTTTTATTGTCGCACTATAAAGATAAAATTTTACTTAATTTGAACATTCAAATTAAATTATTTTCCGCGGACAAAATTAAAAGATTTCAAAATTTGCTTCGCAGGGTACCTTGATGTATACGCTATCACCCCATACAAGTGGCGTTTTTGGGTTAGCTAGTTGACATTATCAGGATCCGTGCTAACCATGATAACGCAAGGCAAGTTTGAAACGAACACCTACTGTATGTACTGTTGATGACATCCCCTACTTAAATCAAAGCAACAAAACAATCACCAATTTTGATGCATCTTAATTATCAAGTAGGTGTTCTTGATCATGATTTTTTAGTGGCTTTCAGACATAAGCTTATACTGTCAGTTTATACAGTTGCATCTTGATTATCAAATAGGTTTGGTTGATCATGAATTTTTAGTAGCTTTCAGACATATGCTTATACCATCAGTTTATACAGTTTGTATTATTGAACAAGACAAAATTTTTGATGCTATGTCTTATCCTAGACCACTGTATACTACTGTTAGGTATATGAAGCATGATAGCAGCGCTGCTTTACTCGTGGTCTTGTTTTTAAGCCTCTTGTTTCAATCAGAAATGCAAAGCTTCACAAAATCATTCCAGAAAGTCAGGTAAAAACTATTTTTGTTGTTGTATGTGATTGAGACCCTGATAAAAATTCAAGGTTTCGTAAATCATTGCATGTTACAAATACATTTTTTATTAAATGGAATTTAGATTCTACCTAACATGAACTCATGTACTATACTAATCAGCCTATAACAAGGTTGAACGGCGTATAGTTTTGCAGAGTCGAGAGTTTTTTTTTATTTTTATTTTATTTAGGTGCCCCAAGAAGTCCTTAGGTCTTATCACAGAGCACCGCGGATGAGCATTTAATAAGAAGTTTACGTCTCCTTTCTAACCAATGTCGCAAAACTTCCCCAGAGGTGGAGTTTGAACCATGGATCTTTTGTGTCTGAGGCACGTGCACTACCACTGCGACACGGCTGCTAAGTTAGCAGGTTTGGTTGTGTTACATGATCATTCTGGAACACATCTAAATGCATCTTGAAAGACAATTGGTGTTAATTTAAAAAAAAAATTATTAAAGCTGTAAAAACTGTAGCTGAACTATAGGTCTGATATACTTACTGATAACTATTTAGTTGCGTATTATATTTTAAACCGTACCAACTGCACCAGTACTAGAACAAGGTTCAAAGGGGTTGCAAATTATGTAAGATAAAGTAAAAATTTTTAATGATTGTTAAGTGTGATGTTCCGAATTGCTACAAACCTCGGCGTTGTTCCTGGAAAAAATACTTTCCTTAACATTTTTTACCAGGCCCAGTTGTAATGTCTTATGCTGCCTACAGAATTTTTATCTTAAGCCAAAGGTAGCACAAAATAAACTTTATTTCTCTTCTTTAGCGCAGTGCTTATGACAGGTTCAAAAAATTTTTAAAGTTAATAACTTTGGTTACAATTAAAATAAAATAATAAAGTTTAAATAAATAGTAAAAACAACAGTAAATTTTAGATACAAGGTAAATAAATTTATAAAAGTTAAGTTTTAAAACAAGATTTAGAGAAATGTTCTGGAAATAAATAAATTATCTTCTTTTTGCAAATCATATTAAAATTAATTATTTCCAACTGCTGGAAAAAATGCTGTGATGGTAGCTATCACTAGAAATCATAAAATCCTGGTTTTTATAAAAATACCAGCAAAAAATAAAAATAGTTAGTTTTTGATTTTTTTATCCTAATTTTTTTTAATTATGTTTTGTAAAATAAAGTGAATTTTTAGATATTACCAGTGCATTAAGACTTCTGTTAAAGAAACTAGATTAATCTGTTTTAGATTTTGATAAAATATATAAACTAGATTCATCTGTTTTAGATTTTGATGAAATATATAAACTAGATTCATCTGTTTTAGATTTTGATAAAATATATAAACTAGATTCATCTGTTTTAGATTTTGATGAAATATATAAACTAGATTAATCTGTTTTAGATTTTCATAAAATATATAAACTAGATTCATCTGTTTTAGATTTTGATAAAATATATAAACTAGATTAATCTGTTTTAGATTTTCATAAAATATATAAACTAGTTTCATCTGTTTTAGATTTTGATAAAATATATAAACTAGATTCATCTGTTTTAGATTTTGATAAAATATATAAACTAGATTCATCTGTTTTAGATTTTGATAAAATATATAAACTAGATTCATCTGTTTTAGATTTTGATAAAATATATAAACTAGATTCATCTGTTTTAGATTTTGATAAAATATATAAACTAGATTCATCTGTTTTAGATTTTGATAAAATATATAAACTAGATTCATCTGTTTTAGATTTTGATAAAATATAGTTTTTATCACAAAGCACGAATTTTATGCGATTTAGCTATATATGCAAAATGGATTGTAGTCAGGTAAACAAACATAAAGTTTTTGTCATACCTGTTTTTGATATAGTTTAATATTTTTATTTATCAATTATCAATTCTTACAAACTAAAAATTAAAACTTATTAAAATTAAAAAATTAAAAACAGTAATATTGATTAATGCTGAAATAACAAAATAATTAAAAAGTCACGATGAAATAAAGTATCACCTAGAACAAAATCTGGGTTTTCCTTTTTCTTGAAGTTGTTGTTATGACGTACCTTGCTTAACCTTAAGGTTAAACAAGGTGTATCACTTAAGATTAAACAAAGTACATGTACCTTTTTTTACCTTAAGGTTAAACAAGGTACACCACAACAAAAATTTGCACTTTTTTAAAACTTAGCTGCCTTTGCTACCCGACACGAAAAAAATCAAAATCATTTAGTATGAAAAGTTATATGATTATTTTAGGAAACCTAATTAAATGTCTATTTTTAAAAAAACAGGTATTGAAAAGTTTTCATTATGAATCAAAACCCATTTGATTTTAGTCAAATAAATTAAAAATTGCTGCCTTTTCATATTCGCGTTCTTTTAATTTTCAGTTTGTTATTGCACAACAACCCAGTGCATGTAAGGGTTAAATGATGAGTTTAATAGTAAGTTTATATTATTCCAAAGTTTATTTATACCATTAGTTATTTAGTCCACATCGCTTTTGTCTGTACGGAATTACTCAGGGCAACATTGGTCAATTGATAAATATATCGGAAGATCTCAGCCCAATGCATACCCGTACAATAAGATAAAAATGAGCTGCTGATAACAGTCCGAAATTTTTGTAGCACATGTTTACATTAGACAAATATTTAGCAAGTTAATAATGTTGAATAAATATTCATTAACATTGTTTTAAAAAAGAAAATTTCGAACTAAATAGTTGAAAAATTTTTTTTATAATTTTTTATTTTTTTGTATGACATGGTTGTGAGTTTGAAAAAAAGTTACACCACTAAAGCTAACTGCGGAACGTGAGAATGTACGTCCAGCAAAAATCGGCTGTGTTTTAAAATATTGATATATGGTTCCCAGCTCCATTAAAACAAACTTGCATTTTTATCTTAGTTTTAATAAATATTTTAAAAACATACTTGTATAACTTGAAGTTAACTTGATTGTTTGATTGTATCCTTTAAAATTAATTGGATACACATTCAGCTGAAATTCTGATCCTTCCACATATGTATCAAGATTATTACAAAGAAAATCCTCTTCTACTTTAAACGTGTTTTCAGTCACCTAAACAAAAACAAAAAAATGTATAAAAGTGCTGTTAAAACAAGTCTTACAAAAAACAAAATAAAAATCAAACTAAACAACATACTAAACCCAAAACCCTTTCTGTCTTTTCATTTATAACAGTTATTGTGATTAAATATACGCTCTTTACTTTATTATTGTTTGATAAAATAATTGGCCAGTTGAAAATAACGCTTAAATATCGAATCTTAGTCGCAACTACTTCATATGTTGAATTTACGTAAGGTTTATTTTCGTTATTGCTATCATTCTGCTCTAAATAAACGTGTAAATAAAAATGTTATATACAAATAATAGTTCGCAAATTTCCTTTGGAATTCAGAATATAATGCTCCGTGACATGTTAAACTAAGTAACATCAATGAAGATTTTGTAAAAATCAATTTTAAAACTTGTTTTAAATTCAATCTTTAAACTCCTCTTTCTTTAAGAAAAAGGAAAAACTAAAAAGAGTTAATCACGTTAGAAAGAGTTAAAGATATACTTTTAAAAGTAATAAATTGATACCAATTTTAACAAATAATACCTGAAGTATTTGTAATATTGCTGAAGAAATGACAGCCTAATTTGCAAAAAGTAGAATTCTATAAAAAAAATATAAAAATACCTTAGTATGCTTAAGGCTAATGCCAAAATGTTTTTAAACTGATGATTTTTTTAAACTATGGAGAATAGCAAACAAATATCTTTTAATATATAATAAGATATTATTGTGGAGTAGCTTTTAACAGTTGTGAAGTAGCTTTGGATAGTTAGCAATATTATTATTCAAGTGATAATGCTTAGCAATCAACGCTCAGCAATTTGAAATTTTTGGTTTTAATTTGTTTTAAGTCAAATCATTTTTGTCTTCAAACTAATATTTAATAACTAATATTGGGCATTGCATTTAAAATGTAAAGTTTGCACTAAGGATTAAAATTTGTTTTAGTGCACATTAATTAACAAATTTTGAATATTTCATATAGTTAGATATGTGCAAAAAGCTTCATTTGAGCAATTAAACTTAAAGTTTTGAAAACAAAATTATTTGATTCTCTTTCAGTTACTATCTCTTCTAGCGTATTAATGATCTTTTTCTAGTTCACATAGATTCATTTATTAATTTAGTACGCGCTGTCCAACTAGTAGAATATATGCGCTTACCCCTGCTTTTGGGTTTTCTTGCAGTATTTTAGTAGCAACAACGGGAATTTTACCTTGCAGAGCAGAAGCACCGTCATATGTTTGTCCACTTAGAATACTTAATGAAAACTTACATCTAACTTAAACCATGTGTACACCACACACATGGACTTTTCCAGAAGAATACTTGCTGAGTCAGTTTTTCATTGAAATAGACCTCCAACTATAAATAGGTGAAAAGATAATGAGAAGGTCTTCATTAGAGCATTAAATGGATGCGTCATTATTCCAAACGCTATTAAACAATTGTAATGGTTTTTAATTGTAGGTTTATTATTTGACTGACTTATGTTGTTTTTGAAATGACTAAAGTATATTGCACATAAACAATAAGAAAAAGTTACTTTTATGTAGGGATTTGTAGAAATAAAGATGTAATTAACAATTCAGTTTTAAAAACACATATTTATGAACAATGTAATACTTTTGGTACCACGAAAGAAACCTTTTTTAGATAAAACAGTGGTAAAAATACGATATTGCCCATATTAAAAAAAATCAATGGGTTCATGTTTAAACAACAGTGGCTCAAAGTATGGACTAACTTTGTCTATTACTTGCCAAGTAGGAATCTGTACATAAAAGTTTTTAATATCTTTATCGTCTGGAATGTACGGCAAAAGTTAATGGAAGGCAGCAATCTTCTTAGTGTTGATTGGGATCACTCCATCCGGATATGCTTTGGCTGTTGGAAGAGGAAGCACTGAATGATCGGAGTTTTTTAAAAATAAATGTTTGAAACTGAAATCCATTAATATAGTTTCTGCAAATTACTTTTCCTTTAGTTTCAGCTTTGTGGCTCATATGCATAAAAATGCTGATTTTGTATGTGATTTTTTTGTTCCTGGGGACATTGCGGCTAACTGTTTTATCAGATAACTTTTTCATCAGATAATTTTTTACAAAATTGAGGCCACTAGTTCTTAAAATCAGCAATGTCAGCATTTTTTACAATGACAACAGAAAATGCATTTTTTTAAAAGAATGACAGCAGCAGGTTATTATACTCTTTTAAGGTATATATCCTATCAGTTTTCTGGATTTTTCTTTTCAAGACAGATTAGTCCTGATCACATGGAAGAGAAGTGTGACCTCTCACAAGAAAATATCGGTCAACACTCTTAACCTTGCTTAGTGATACTAGTGCAGAACGTAGCTTAACAAAGGTTAGTTCTTGTTTTGGCCCTCACACCCGTCAGAAAACACATGCAATATTTTATAAATTTTAGTATAAAGGAGCAAACTTCATCAGGTACCTTAACAAAAACAAATGTGAGTCTATTATCTCAAAAGTTGTGTATGCAGAAAACACTAACAATCAGCTGCCTGAGGTAAAATGTCTTTTGAACTGGTAAAGAAGTTGCAAGTTTTATCATCATCTTAGCATTTTTGAGCAATTTCTTTAATTTTTCTGGAAAACATTTTCTTTCTGTGAATATAAACTATTTTCTCAACAGCTGCAGCTGGCTTAACATTTCCGCCTAAATACTTACTTTTAAATTTTACCTGTACATACCATCAGATGTGCAGCTTTATGTGCACACTATGTGTCAACTTAATGTGTACATTATGCGCAGCTTCATGTGTACATTATTTGTCAACATATTTTCAAATAAAGTTTGTAATTTAAGTTGATTCTAGGATACTTCTGTTAAAACGCCGAGAGAATGTTAAATGCAAAAAGTTTTTTATTGAGAAAATATTTTTGGTATTACCATTGTGAGTTATTTAAGTTGGATGATGACACTTTCAGGTTTAGCATTTCCTGAAATATTTCTTCCACCTTCATCGCGAGGGAGTTTTCCTGTTTTTCAAAAGGTTGCCCAGCATTCTTAATTTGTCACTCACAAAGTGAATATTCATAAAAGCCTTTTTGCATGCTTGGTGTTTTCTAGATGGTGTTGATATTTCATTTAAAAAAGGTTGCACCTCGTTTTGGCTTTGAAGACTCATTAAAGAGCTTACACCTTCTGCTTTACTTAACCTCAGCGGTACACATCAACGACTAAAAAGTATATAATTTTAGGTATATACTTTCCAGCGTAGTTTGTGCAGGGATTTTTATCAAAGCGAAGTTGTTTTATTGTTTCACTCTTGTAGATAGGCTTACTTACTACTCTTATTCCCTTTTTTTATTTTGTATACGGGTGCTGTCATCAGACTCCATTATTAAATCAATTAGAACCTGGAAAACTCATAAATAGTCACTATAAACTAGTTAAGCACAACGCAACAATACAAAGATAAAAACATAACCTCCAATCAAGTGAATTAACTTGATTCAATGTAATTATTCAACAATATTGTACTTAGGGCTACGCCTTTTATTCCATTCATGTAGAATTCTTTGTACCGAATTAATCTCCAAGGGAATTGTTTTGTAATCATTATTGGTTTTCTAAAAATACTTTTACAACTGATTGTCCAAAAGGAGTTGCTTGTGTTGCAATTGTTAATAATTATTCAAAAGAAATATAGCAAACGATAGTCTGAAAGGAAATTGGTTGTGTAACAATCATTACAACTTCTATTCGCGCAGATTTATGGTTCTAGATTACGCTGCGTTAACTGTTCCATAGAGAAACACCATAAGTCAGTGACAAAGGTGTTTTTGAAATCAACTGTAATTCAAACTCGCAATCCAACGCATTCTGAAATGCCGGATTCATGTAATCTACTATGGGAGCTTTTATCTACCCTCAGATAACTCAGTTCTGTGCTAAATTAATTTTTTATCTGAAAATGACTTAAGGTGTTTTTAAATGACCTATTTTTTTCATTTTTAGATGCTCAATTGAAAATATTACCGAGTGTATTAAAAATTTACAAAACCAAGCTACAGGTGACTAAAATATCAATGATTATTTAGATATTTTTGAATTCAAAGAATAGCATACTTAGTTTAGAAATTCGTCAGCTAAGAACCAAAAGGCTGTATGACCACATTTGTGTTTTTTCTGTTTATAAGACAACTTTGTTTACATTTATTTTTAACTCTGTTCCTTAAATACAAAAATAATTAAACTAAATATAAAAATATATATATAAAATAAAATAAATACAAACTTTTTTTACAACTTTTATACGTAAATAAAAGTTTGCATAATTATATACAAAAATAACGTACGACAAAAAGAAAGAAATTGCATAATTATAATCAAGCATAATTATATACAAAAATAGCGTGCGACAATTAGAAATAAATTGCATAATTATATACAAGCATAATTATATACAAAAATAGCGTACGACAAAAAGAAATAAACTGCATCAATTAACTTAGAACAAAAATGGAATAAGCATAGCAATAAATTTTTAAAACGATTAGCTATTATCACATATCTATAGAACTAAAGTTTTTAAGTAACATATTCATTTAACTATGCGGGGTTTCTCCTTTCTCTGGTTGACCGTATGATCGATGGTAATAAACTATCGACGGTTTCTCTACTGTCATGTTGGTTACAGTACCAACCGTCCAAACTGAGATGAACTTTGCATCAGCGTATTATTTCTCAATATAGCGGAGGCATTCTTGTGTACATCAGTGATAATATTCCTTCTTAAAGGTTAACAAAAACGGATTTTTCTATTAACATTCAAACTATCACTTTTGAAATTAAACGAAGGATGAGGAAATGGCTAGTGATTGCTGTTTATAAACTCCGAAATCAGAATTGTGACTATTTCTTCAATCACCTCAAAGGAGTGTTTGACATTTTTTTACAATCATATATAGATTATTTTCTAGTTGGTGATTTTAATTTGCAACCTTCGGATAAAATAATGAAGGAATTCCTTCAACTTTATCAATGCATTAATTTAATTAAACTACCAACTTGTTTTAAATTGGTTAATAAACCTTCATGTGTAGATTTTATACTCACTAATAAAAAGTCGTGCTTTCAACTTGTGAAGACCTTTTGTACGGGTGTGAGTGATCATCATCAACTAATATACACAATGCTTAGATCTACGTTTTGTAAGTTACCACCTAAGAATCTAATATATAGATCGTTAAAAAAACAAGCGAAAAATTTGCAACAACACTCCATAAAAACTTAAATTCCTGTAATGATATAGATACTTTTAATGAAATATTTAGAAAAATTCTAAATTTGTATGCCCCTCTTAAGTCTAAAATACTTAGAAGTAATAATAAATTTTTTATAACTAAAGACGTATGGAAAGCAATTATGCTCCACTCTACATTATACAAAAAATTCCTTAGTGATAAATCTGACATTTCGGCGCTAATGTACAAAGGACAAAGAAATTGGGTAGTAAAATTAAACTGTAAGCTAAAGAAAATTTAATTTGGGCAAATTTACACTCTCTCAATTTCAAAAACATTTCTGTGAAAGTTAACTAAACCTCTCCTTTCAGATAAATCAGGTAACTCTAACGAACGTAACACTTTAGTTGAAAACGGTAACATCATCTTTGACAACTCTTTATTGACTAATATATTTATAATAACTATTTCATAAATGTTGCAGTGCCATCTAGTAGTACAGACTTTATCGATTCGTCTTTATTTTTTTGCTCTAGAGACCCAGTTGATGCAGCTATCAAAAAGTATATTGATCATTCTAGAATAATAAACATAAAGAAAAAATTTCGTACGTGTACACATAGTTTCCAGTTCCATCAAATCCTGATGATATTACAAAAATTATAGGGTCTATGAATAATAAGAAAAAGAATTATGGTGACATACCAACTTTTAAGTTAAAACCTTATATTGTTCACTTTAAGGACAGTCTTACAGATTGCATAAATAATAGTATCCATGATGGTAAATTCCCATCATTTCTAAAAATGGCTGATGTTATACCATGTTTTAAGAAGTGTGACCCAACTGATAAGTCGAATTACCGTCCAATTAGTATTTAACCAGCCCTTTCTAAAGTTTTTGAAACTATTTTATTTGAGCAAATCTTGATATACATTCAGTCTAGGTTCGATAAACTTTTGTGTGGTTTCCGAAAAGGTTATAGTACTCAGCATGCACTTTTTTCGTTACTATATAAGTGGCATGAATGTATTAATAATGGAGGTGTTGTTGAATCAATATTAATAGACCTCTCAAAAGCGTACGATTAGTCCCGCATGACTAACTAGTTGCTAAATTAAAGGCCTTACTAAACGTTTTTCGAAAGAAAGTCTTAATCTTTTACTATCCTATATTTGTGGTCGTAGACAAAGGGTAAAAATAGGGTCTACTGCCTCAAATTAGGTAGATACATTATCTGGAGTGCCTCAAGGGTCAATCCTTGGACCTATTTTGTTCAATATCTTTATAAATGATTTATTTTTATTTATTAAAGATATGGAACTTTGTAACTTTGCTGATTATAACACTATTTATGCTTGTGATGCTTTAAGAAAGCAACCAATACCATCAATTGCTTTCAGTTAAACTCGATGGTTGTTAACCCAGATAAGTTCCAATTTCTTTTGGTTGGCTTAAAAAACACAAAAAATCTATCGCTAAAAATAGGTAATATAAGGGTTTTTGCCTCCGATAGGTAAAACTACTTGGTATAACAATTAATAAAGATCAAAAGTTTGAAGAACACATTAAAAAGTTATGCAGTAAAGCTAATGGTAAATATTTTGCTCTTTCACACATAATAATAAGAAATATTTTATCCCGTGAAAAATCTATATTGCTGTCTAATGCTTTTATTTTGTTTAACTTTTCTTATTGTCCTCTAAATTGTATATTTTGTTCAAAAAAAGATGACAAACAAATAAATAGAATTCATAAAAATGATCTTAGTATCTATAAACGATTTGAATTGTCTCTGGATAAACTATTAAATTTTGATAATAGTTCAAGAATCTAAGAAATTCGAGATTTCTTATGATAGAAACTTTTAAATCTATTAATTGTTTGAATCCAATATTAATGAAAAATCTTTTTACTGTAAAAAATCTTATGTATAAACTCCGTTGTAGCAAAAAACTCGTTCCACCTCCTAAAGGCTCCATATATAATGGTTCATGCTGTACATTATATCGAGCCACCTCGCTCTGGAACACTCTAAATAGTGAGACCGTGTCCGCAAAAAGTCTTGAGGTGTTCAAAAAACATATAAAGAATTGGTATGGTAAAATTGCGTTTGAAAAATTTGTTGTTTTTAAAGTTTTGTTTCATTTTATACTGACTTCTTTAGCTAAGATTGTATTATTATAAATATATTGTTTTTTAATTGAAACAGTTGTAAATTTTCATGACATTTTTTTTTAATGAAGTAATTGTAACTTTTTCATGACATTTAAATGTGTGTGTGTACTGTCTATGAAGTTTCAATGTTTTTCTACCCTTCAATTGGTAGACGCCATTTTTTTGAGAGCCAGGTGCAGATTCTTTATGCGTTCCCACCGTTATCAAAATACCGCAAGTAACGAACATGTTTATGTCATCGCAGCTGTTTGTTTTACTGCGCGGTGGTTATGCTCCACATTTGCTTATCATTTTCCACACCTATACATCTTTTTTACACACCATTTCTCACATGTTTGAAAAATCGCTGGATCTAAACACCGCTCTATTGTCCATCAGTAGTTCTTGTGGTGGGCAATTTTCTCCAACGGAAAATCGAATTGGTCCACAGTCAATCATTGATAAATATGGCACATTTTGTAGTGAGTCACATCACAAGCGATGCGATACAATGTATCAGAACATCTAGCCCTCCATTTTTTTATTTTAATGGAGCTGAATCAATTGAACTTTATTGACAACTTGCACACGTTCTTCAACGTCTTTTCTTAAACATGCGGAAGTCTTTTTTGCACTGTAAACATTTTCCAATAAACGCCAAAATGTCGCTTTGAGTAACATTTACGAACTTTTGATCCAATATACCACATAGTTCATTAGTATTTCTTTGTGAATGCTCATTTAACCAGGTCTTTAGACCTAGTTAAATGAGCTTTCACGAAGCTTTCGCGTCAACTTTTTTTTGGAGAACGGAACCCATTTAAACGCGATGTTCACATTACATTCTTTTATTAAGTCTTGTAATAAAGAAGTTCTTTTTTAATAAACATTTCTAATAGTCCATTTGATCGAACCTATGATTTTTAGTCAGTATACTTTTTAAATATCCATGATCGGTTACTGAATCAGTGATTCCTGATAGGTTTTTTATATCCCACCTAGCAGCTAGGTAATCCACACACCACAGCATCTAATTTAGAAACATTGCATAATATAACGCATACCATAATTAATTCTTCGAAGCCAAGCTGCAAACTAAATTATTACGCCATTGTATTTTATAGCAACTTCCATTGTCAAGCTACTTGCATCACACCACAATGTTGCTCAATGTAATTCCCTTCATCATTTCCCTCTTACGGAGCCACTAGCTTCTAATTTGCGTAAATTTCGACCAACCATGACTGAGCTTGATCTCCGATTAGATCGTCTCAAGCATCTCTTTTGCTTTGGCGTTTTATAAAACTGCAGAGTCTTAATAAGTTTCCACATATTAAAAAAAGTCTCCGTTGTGTTATTTTTTATTTTTAGTATCTTATGACTTTGTAATGATGTTTCTACGTTTTCAATAAAATTCTTTCTTTTTATTTCTAAATAGCTGTAAACCCAACACTCGTGCAGCATTACCCTGCTCCGGCTCTTTGGTTACCAATCCAAAACGCGCCAAATAAATTAAGAAATTTTCAACTGATCTCTTTTTCAAATTAACAATTTTGTCGCCGATGAAGTGGTCAGTTGCTTCACTAATGCCTGCATCAAGATTCAACACTCTGGTTTAGTTTGAAGACATAATTTTTGTGGCAGAATATAACCCAAAACCAAGACTTGTAAGAGTATTTTATTTTTTTTGACTACCCTCTGATGCTTCTATAAAGTTTGATCTTGTCTGATGGTTTTGTTTTATGGTTTTTAATTTTATTTGTAGATAATGAAATCTAAAGATTTGCAAAAGCTTGTACTTTCTAAATACCAAAATGGTGATGGTCCATCAAAAATATTTGCTGACATTAAGGGTGTCATTAGGTTTCGTAAAATAAATCGGTGGTGTCAAATGATAAGAGAGACAGGCGCTATTGAGTTGAAATGTCCATCAGGTGGTCCAAGATCAGTTCGAACAAATGCAAACATTCAAAAATCAGAAGTAGTCTGAAACATAAAAAGAGGGTTTCATCTCGAAAATTAGCTAATGAACTCAATATCTCCAGAACCAGTGTTCAAAGAATACTTCAAAAGGATCTCAATTTGCAGGCATACAAACACAGAGTTGAACCACTGCTTACAAATGGTAAAAAAGTCAAGAGAATTAAATTTGCATTTGGATAAGAAATTTGCAATTGGATAAAAACCATTTTCGAAAAGAACAATCACTAAAAATTCTGTTTTCAGATGAAAATTTTTTTGATTTAAATGGTATGTACAATGCCCAAAATGATCGCATATGGTCCACTAATCGTAATGAAGCTGATAAAGAAGGTGGTATTAAACAGAAACAAAAATTCCCTCAAAAGGTAATGGTTTGGTTGGGAGCTTGTTCAAAATGTGTTACACCACTAGTTATTTTGGACAAAGATACAGTAAATAATGATTGGTATATAAAAAAAGTGTTGCCAGTGGCCTTGAAATATGGAAACGAGATGTTTGATGATGATTGGACATTTCAACAAGATGGAGCAACCTCACATACGCATCATTTAATTCAATAATGGTGTCATGATAATTTTCCTGCTTTTATTGACACAAACCACTGGCCTCCAAATTCCTCCGATCTCAATCCTTTAGATTACTCAATATGGGATGAACTCGTTCACCAAATGAAATGGAATAAAATTAAATCAAAATTAACATTAATTCAAAAACTTAAACGAGCTGTAAAAAACATAAGAGTAAATGTAGCTTTAGAAAGTTGAACTAGTTGGACCAATCGCTTATTTCGTATGTCAAAAAATAATCGAGACTATTTACATTAAATAAATTTTAAGAGAATTTAATAATAAATCTTTTAAAAAAAAATTCACTTTTATAGCTTATAAAATAACAAAGTTATAATAAAAATACTACCTATGTTATTTATCTTGGGCTACCCGTTAGGTGTTTCTGAGATCAAGCGTTGAAAATTTGTCACCGATAGTTCTCTATCTTCTCACAGTTTCATCACATGCGCCACTTGAGGTATTATGTGAACTAACATACTGATTCAACTCGCAAAAGTCCAAAACAGGTCGCATTTTCTCTTTATTTTTATGTTGGACTGCCATTAACAGAACAATCCCTTCTGTATTTTTTTTTTATCTTTGTTTCATGGTTTCAACCAACCTCCACTCATGAGTCTATCTCTTTATTAACTTAATGTATCAGCTGGGGTTCTAACTTGTACTGCGCGACTGAATTCTTAAGTTGTGGTTCACTTTGTTTCCATTTATACTTCCCCTTTGTAACATCAAATTAAGCACCAAAATCCTTGTCTTTTATAATAACAGATTTTTTATCTGTCTAAATTGAAACAAAACTAAATTCAATTTTTCCAATGTACTCCAGGCCAATTTGACATCCACTCTTCCTCGGCGATTAATGACATTCATACCATTAACGGCATCAATACCTTTGACAACACTTTTTGAATTATTACTGATGTTTTTAAGTTTTTTTCTTTCTATGGTCAATGTTGTTGTAGTTTTTCTCACTTTTTTCACAAGTTTTCTATTCAAAGCTATACCATAAGTTCGTTTTTTCTATATGAACACCGACTTTCTGAGCCATTTTGTTTAAAATAATAGTTCAAGTACATTCACTGTCAACCAGTGCTTTTCCACCAAAGGTATTCACCTGCACAATGCATATCGGAAGCGCCATTAGTCGTTCAGAGATACAGCTGGCGCTGGCAATTTCCCATTTAAGTTTCCTGATGTGATGAGCGATATCTCGCAATTTTTCCAGCTTTTCTTCATCGGAAACACTTTGTTCAATCATTAACTACTTGTTTCTTTGAAAAATCGATTCAGGCAACATGTCCAGGTTTGACGCAATTGTAGCAGTAAAAATCAGTATCGAATAATTTCTTAACTTTTTATAGAATCCAGAGATTATTGTTGAAACACATTCTTCTCTTGTTGCTTCCAACATAAGTACTCTTGCGTGGTTTTATGCATCCTGCAAATTGAACCTAAATATTTTCATTTGTGCTTTTAGCTGCTTCGAAATTTCACCAGGCAATCCAGTTATGGATGCTGTTTGCAACAATTCTTCGCTTTCAACAATGACCAGTCCCATAAGTTGCTCATATAATGCGAATGCACTGCCTTCAAGAAACAACGGAATGGTCATTGACAGATCGCCCATCTTTTGCAGCTCTCCGACCAGTTTGAACTTTTTCAGCTACGCTACAACATCTCTAGATCCATCAAACTTTGCAATCATTTTTGCCATAGATATCATACTGCCGAAACAGCTTGTTAATACGATAACTTTGGTTACTTATTTTTATCTCTGTTTTTATTCAAATTTTGTTTACAACTTTTATACATTAACAAAATTTATTGAGGGCGTAATTATATATATAAAAATAGCTTATGACAGTAATAAATAACTTATGCAGTAATAAAATACATCAATTAACTTATAACAAAAATGTAATAAGCATAACAATAAACTTTTATAACAATTAGCCATTATCGCATTATTAATAAATATTCATCAACCAGAAAAAACAAAAAAAACAAAAAAAATTTAAGAAATATTTTAATATTTAGTAGAAATTTTTGGTACAAAGTCTTTACACACTAAAATCTAAAAATTTTCTTGGAAATATTGACATACGGCCTCCTGGTCCTCGGATGACGAGTTGTTAAAAAAATTTTAACTGCATATCAAATGCTATTACAGAACAAAGTTTCTGCACTTCGACATTTTAAAACTTGTAATCGGTCTCTACAATGACGAGTGACGTTTAAAATAACTTTTTCTACATGTTCACACATAAGAGATCACATTGCTAGTGTTGCACAACATTTTATAATGGGAAACAACTGTCGTGTGATGGGAAATGATTGTCGTGTAAATTTTTTGACTACTGTTTGACTATAAATAAATAAGGTTGCAATAATATTGGGAATAAATATTATAAAGGGTTTTATTTTAAATTTGAATAAAATGTGTAAAACTAAAACTTGAATCAATTGGACCTTGAAATTGGATGAGGCTAACCCCCGGAATTTAGAAAAATTAAAAGAACAATGGTTAGCTTCATTTTAAAACCTGGTTTTTCCCCCTCTCCAACTTTGAAAATTGCTGGACCCAGGCATATACATAAAAAAAAACAGTTTTTTTATAAGTTTTAATAGAAACACTTTGATATCTATCATGTTTATCTTTTAAATAAACCAAGCAACTATTGAAACTAATTTGAACTAATGCGTTTCAAATAAGAAAGTTTTGTTAAAAATAGGTGGGTTTAAATTACACAAGTTTTGTTAAAAAATAGAGGTTTAAATTACGCTAAAGTTTTAATTTTTTAATCATAAAAAGAAAAAATTTAATAGAAAAACAACTTATTGTTCAACTTAGACTGTAGTTATTTTAACAGACGTAAAATAACTTTTAACATTGCATTTTATCTGCAACCTTTATAAATATTTGTTTGATTATTAAAGCCAATAACAATGTACACTTGTTATTTGGCTGTTGCGTTAAATGTTTATGTAAGAAAACAAAAGCTTATCAAATTTTTGCTTTTTAAATTAAAAATTCAATGTTATGTTTCCTTGGCAACTGATTATCATTACTTGTAAATATTTATTTGGTTATAAAGATTATTGACAACATGAAATATGTGTTAAGCATTTGTTAAATAAAATACTAAGAAAAATTAAAGAAACTTTACTATTTAAACATTTAACACCTGTTAATTACAATTTTAGTGAGCAATGCAATATTTTAGAAAATTTAGCTTACTTTATGTCACTATAATGCTAAACAATCAACGACAACTTTATTTTGTGATACCATCATGTGATCAAAGTTCTTTGATCTTTAGATTTTTAGCTCCATTTTTAGCAGTTACCCATGTTTAAAAACAAAAAGTTTTCAAAATCAATACTTTTGTATATAGAAATACAAATAGGGAGAGTGGGGTATTGGCGAACAGCTAAGCGGGAGTGTGAAGTAAAAAACGAAGTAAAAAAAGTAAAAGACACTTTTTTCTTCACATTTAAAAAAAAAATTTAATGTGAAGACTATAAAATTACAATTTCAATTACCAAACTTATAACTACTGTTTTTTAGAGTGTATTTAAGTTATGCTATGTTATCTTTATGAATTATACAGTTTTAATTTGTGATCGACCGAAATTCTGTTTCGGTAGCGGTTTCGGCCGAAATTTTGGTTTCGGTATCGGTTAAAAATTTATAAAGTCTGCGGCAGATTGTTGCTTCCAAAATAAAAAGAATTAATTTGAAAAAAATAATAATAAAAAGACTATAATAGCAGAAAAGTTTAAAAAAACAAAAAAGTTGCTAACTTTTGTATAAATTTTACTTTGCTATGAATTGTATTGTACTCGGGAGATAGTACACCAAGATAGACCATTGACAAAGTTTTCTTATGTTTCTCGTGCCCATTTTTTGGAAATTTGATTGTAAAAACTTTTAGACATCATTCTGAATTGGGAATTATTCTTGTTTATTACAATAAAATGTTTGAGTCAATTAGCACAATGACGAAGTAAAAAGCTACCAAACTCAATATAAAAGGTTTACAAACCGCGTAAATTTTTAAGTTGAATCTTAAATGTATTATTTTCTATCATAAAACAATAATTTTATAAAAAAACTTATTTATTCTTTTTTCTAATGTATATCTAAAAATGAAATTGTTATAAAATATATTAAAATTGTTACTTTTCTACAGCATGGAAACTCTCTTGCTACCGTAAAGTCATTTTTTTTAGAATAAAATAAAATCTTCAATTTAAAATTTTAAAAAGGTTTTAAAGTTCCAAAATTAAGATTAAAAAAAACTACCACAAAAGTTGAAGTTTTGGGAACGAGTTAATTGTAGATTGCAACAAACTGTTTAAGTAATTTTAATCAATACAAATATCATACTAAGTATACAATCTGAATTAACGTTAACGTTTACAGCGTTCGATAAAATTATTAATATAGTATTTTTTTAAATTTAAAACAGATTAAATCAATTGAAATAACGGTGAAACTTCAATTGTTCTAATGATACTCTAAATTAAAGAAGAAGGAATGAAGGCAAACAACTTGCTAAAAGAAAAGTGAATAATAAGATAATCTACTTCAAAGATGTTGTTGAAAAAAAACTTTTTAAAGATATCTTTCATCTAGATGATATGAAAAGCTTCAATCTTTTTCTTAAAAGTTTCTTTTAAGTTCTGCTTTTAGTTCAATAACTTTTAAGTTTTTAAGTTATTGAACTAAAAGGTCTGAATCGTTTACTGAAAATTTAATCATTCTATATTTTACTAAATGTGCATTTCACTATCTTTTTTATTAAAGAACAATGTTTCAGTAAATCTTTACTAGTCTAAAACACTGCTGAAGTCTACAATGAGTAAAGATTATATTAATAATTTTCTTGTTGTTTCCTTTAAATACAATCTTGCATTATTATCGTAGCGGACATTTTGTCTGAAAAAACGTCTTTTGAAAAGCTCGTTTTTATATTAAATCTAGTTAATATTAATTCAAATATCTAGGAATTAGATATACACACACAATAAGTTTTTTATGCAACTTGACATTTTGTATCTACCATTTCTGTAATCTCTAAATATTTACAAATTCACTCAAAATACATTTACCATTTGTGACTAAGCTTACATATTAGATAAGTACATTATTCTAACCCACTGTGTTTAGTTACATTGTAACATTTTAAAACATTACTAATGTTTTAAAATGTTACAATGTAACTAAGCACATAATAAAATGTTTAAATAAATCATATAATATTTATAATAACTTACTTTACAGACCAAACCTTCACTTTTTACAACAAGTTTATAACAATCTATCTAAATAAAAATTGAACCTATCTTATAAAATAAAATTTAAACAACATTTTTTTTTTAATTGAATTAATGATACCAAGAAATTTTCTACTAAAAATAAATGTTTTGAAAGCAAAAACAATAAGGAAATTGTTTTAAATCTGTAAAAAATTATTTTTTGTTAAATTTATATGCTATACTAGTAGGGGAGAGTGGAGCACCATGAGACATGGGACTTCATGAAATATTGTAATTGTGGAGGCATCTTAGGAGTTGTGACAACCATTTTCATATGGTGAAATAACTACTATTGAGCTGTGTTTTGACAAAAAAAGTTATATCATTTGACATCATTAGGCCTGTGAGAGTTTGAAACTTGTGTTATTTTGATAACGTACATTATTTCGTACTACAATCCGTAGTCTGTTTACTTCATTAAATAAAATTATTAAAAAAAATAGGGAAACTCGTGAACTTACAAGGAACTCGTTAAACTTGTGAGACTATTTAAAGTAAAATTAAAAAATTGTACCTTGGTACAATTTTTTAATTTTACTTTAAATAGTCTCACAAGTTTAACGCATTAATTTTGGTAATTAATAAGTTTATTTAAACTAATCGCTTAAAAAAAGATATACTAAATAAACTGTTACAAAGCAAAAATCAAAAGTGTGTCATGGTGCCCCACTCTCCCCTACATACATTTGGTTTAAAAATTTAAATATTAGCAACTAGTTTGAAAAAAACTATTATTTTAATTATTTATTTTATTATAAATTATTTTTAGCTTCTCATTGTTGCAAACCATCAATAACAGTTAAACTAATTGGCATACGAAAGACAATAGTGGTAATTTGATAATTTTCTTTAATTTATTTTTTTTTTTTTTTATTACTTTCATGTTTTGTTGTAAAAATATATAAATACAATTAATATTTCAAAATAAATACAGATAGCTGGGGCAAGAAGAAAATACAATTTGTCATATCGCCTAGCCCCGAGAATTGGTTTCGTAAAAGATAATTACGTACAGCATATATGTTTTACATGTTTTACATGAAATAAGACTATCTTATTGGAAAGATGAAACAAAAAGTTGAAAGGGAAAAAGATAGAAATTATAAAGAAAGTTAGAAAGAAAAAAAGAAAAAAAAATTTTTAAGACTATGAAAATATCCAAAATTTTCAACACTTATTTAATTGAATTTATTAAATTTGATTTAAAATAATGGAGTAGTTCGTAAAAATAAGTGAATTAACAAATCCGTAGGAAAAAAAAGTAATGAATAAATACATAAAAATAAAAAAATAATTTGCACAACATATCATTTGCAATAAGATTTATGCGTTTTAACTTCTTTTTTTAAAAAATTAAAATAAAAAGTTAATAATAGAAAATAATTAATTATTAAGTTAAAAATAGAAAAAAACAAAAGATGTTAATTAAGTTTAAATAATAACTAAAATTATTAGTCAAAAGCAAAATCGATAAGAACCTGAATGTCTCCAAATTAAAAATAATATATTTTAGCATGATTCAACCAAAGCGACACTAGGTTGACAAAGATAAACTTTAAAATAAATTGAAAAAGCTTATCTGCACCACCAGATAACTTTAGAAGAAGCCATACACTCCGTCACTAACCAGAAGCATTTGCTTCAATTTTGCTTTGAATTTGTTCAAGAGTAAAACTGAAAGAGAGCTTTAAGTTTACTTTTTTTTAACAGATATTGAAAACTCAGTTGCGGCAAAAAAACTTTCGAGCTGAAAATAAGTGTTGTTTAATTACCTGATTAAGTATCTGTGCTTATATATTATAAATAACGAGTTGAAAATGTTTATTTTTTATTTTTGTATTAACTTTTAAACTGTTAAACATTGGTATAGCAAGAATATTGTTAATTTCTGTTTGTTATATTGATAGTTGTTAATAGGAAACTTTTCTATTTTTTATACTTTTTACTTCTTATACTATACTATTTACTATTTATACTATAATATTTACTATTTAATATACTATACATAGATTTTTTCAGTTGCGGTCTTTTAAGAACAATATCGAAAAAGCACGCCATTTAAAACAGTTAAAATTTATAGAAAAATAAAACAAGAAAAGAAAAAAAAATCCTTAAATGATTCTTGAAGAAACATCCCGAATAAAAATTGTTAGGAAAACGCTTTTTTAATTACTTTCTTATTTAAAGTCATAGTGTACTTTTAGTGAAAAGGGTAGTGATTTCTGATTGGTCGATTTTTTATGTTTAAAGAATGCCTGCCCAAACCAAAACCCTTAATCGATGTATGAGCGATTATCAATCTCCGTTCCCCGCTGTGACATTTTGGAGCGTTGCTCAACGTAGTTAAGGCGAATTAAAAAACTTAAATCAAAAATGTTTATAAAAACCTCATCTTTGACAATCTATAACTTAGATTTTAAATGAAACGAAATGAAAAAAAACTTTATTTAATACTACTTTTTTTAGTGTTTTAGAAATATTTCTTTAAGGTTTTTTTTATATATACAGAATTTAAGACTTTTATTTATAAAGTCTCTTTTTGAGACTTAATAAAAGTCTCAAGACTTGAGAAAAGTTGTTTTAAACAAAGTTCAAAAACGTCCTTAATTTACGGGGTTTTTAAAAGAGCTAGAGATTTTACAAAGTATTTAAATCCATAAATTTTCTAAAAAAACATGTTTTTAACTCAAAGTTGTAATGTTTACCACTGAATAAGTTAAGATAAACAAAAGAAATTAATTGTTGGTAGTTGTAGCGCTTTTTCTTCTATTACCTTAGGAATTTTTTACTGTTTAAATGTCTTTGCAATTGCTAAAGTAATAGCAAAATCCTCACTTAAAAATAGCACTCAAGAACTTGAGATTTCACAGGTCCAGACCTGTAAAATCTCAAGTTATATGAAAGCTATAGTTAGGATTCGATAAAATACCGCATGTAAATTATATTTAATTATATAAAATATTAAGTCTTGATTGGCATCATACATTTTAGTTAAACTTTAAAAGAATACTTGTAATCTACTGTAAGATCTTTTGTGTTATTCCTTTAAACAATCTAATTGTTTGTAATCTTGCAGACTAGATATATTATTAAAATATCTTGATTGTTTAAACTAATAACTGACTGATGGCAAAAGTGCCACTCAACTGTCGTTAAGTACTGCAAGAATAAACATGCAATTTCGAAGTTTATATAAGTAAAAATTTTAAAATGAACTAATCATACTAGCTGCCGTGGCTTTAAATGAACCAATCGGACTAAACTAGCGTGACTTAACAATAAAAAAATAGAGCAACGGCATCGTTGCGCTAGCCACAACGTAAATAAAATAAGCAAATTTAGTTGACAATTATCTGTTTATGTGTATGTATGTGTGTGTGTGTGTTTGTAAACCAAACTAGCATTTATACCTCTTTACAACAAGAAGAACGACCACTTGTACTCAATAAATCGAGCTAAATTGAAAATAACCTAGCAAATACTTTGAAAGCTGTTAAATTTCATAAGAAGATTTTTTTATAAAAAGTTCACTTACATTTGTAATATGAATGCAATACGAATATAATTGGCTCCATATAAACAGATCTGTTGTTAAATTACTATTTTCTATAGAATTCCCAGAAATAAGTGAACATCTTTCTGAGTTGGATAAAGATATCTCAATTTGGCAAAACACAAAAAAAGTTAGAAAGAAAACCCAAATATTCATCTTTTATGTCATCATAGAATCATAGAAAGATTTTAATTACGCATCACTTTAGTCGTCAATTTGTAAACAATTTTTAATGAAAAAATACGGTTCTAATTACAGTTTCGTTTGTTTACATTTCTTAGTTCATATTTCATAATTTAAAAAAAAAAAAAGCTTTATTTACATTTTGTTAAAATTTTTTGCTTTGATTAAAAAGACAAACTTTTGAGTAAAAAAAAAACACTTATTAATTGAAATACTAAAAAAGTCTTTTGTTTTATAATTTTTTTATTTTTTTTTAATATAAGAATTATTTGTTTAAAATGTATTTATGGTATTCAAAAAATAAAACTGTTTTTATTTTATATTCTAGTACGTGGTTTTTGACTACTTGTCTAATAACGCATAGCGTTTTTATGACTTAAATAAAGTCATTAAACAAAACTATTTTATGTTCGTGGGCAGCGTCAAATAGGATGTATGTATGCGTGCACCTTTAGTTGGAAAAAATTACGACTATTTATAAAAACCGTTTGTTTTAATAATTTAATCAAAACTAAATTTTATTCATATTTGATTATAAATGAAGGTGATATTAGAGATTTTAAAACACTTTTGTATTATATATTAAGACGATCCGCCTTAATGTATAACATATTAAGGCGTAGCACAGTGTTTTACAGAGTTGCTTAAAAATGGCAAAACTCTTTATAGGTTAAAAGTAGACATATGATATATGTTTATAGAGGTTTTTGGGGCCAAGGATTTCCTTTTTGGGCTCTATTTTAATTTTGGAGTGGTCACAACCACACAAGTAGTTATTTTAGCGGTTGTCAAGGGCGGTGATGGAGTGACTCGATGGTTTTTAAATTAGGTGGGATATGTTGTATCTCAAAATATAGGGAACTGTGGTCAGGGAATTTAAATCTGGGCATATTCGGTCTTAAGAAGAGATCATGACCCTCAAATGGCCATTTCAGGGGTAGTCAAGGCTGGTCCTGGTTTATCCCGATGGTTTTTCAATTAGACGGTACATGCTGTATGTCAAAATATAGGTAATTGATATAAGGAATTTGAAATCTGTCTATATTTGTCTCCAGGAGTGGTTATGATTGCACAGGTAAGGACATGGATTGTCAAAACATTTTCATGATTTTTATTTATTTTATGTACTTAATTTCTTTGATATTGTGAATATGATTATACTCACAATATCAAATTATATTTTTTTCATATAGTGAATATAATTATATTCACAATATCAAAAAACATTGTTTGTTTATATAAACAAGTAACGTTTCATAAAATTTCATAAAACTTTATTGAGATTTTTTTATATATATAAGAATCTAGGTGATAATATACATCATACATTAGTACATCAGAGCCCCTTAGCCTTTTCAGGTTGATTTGAGTCTTTGACTTATCTCTGACTCCTCCTTATTTCAAACACCTTAGTAACGTAGCTGCAAAGCATTTTTATTATAAGATCATTATTTGTTTGAGGCCTGAAGAATTTCATTGTGTAGTGATCACTGTTGTTTTATACACCCTAATATTAATGTCTAAAACATTAATATTAGGGTGTATAAAATGACTATTTTTCACAATTAATTTACTGTTTTTCCATTTTATGGACGTTTTTTAAATGAACAAAACACATTTAACACATTTAAAGAACAATTTTCTTGATGAAAACGGCGTTTTAGAAAAGTTATTTAGGTGACATTAAAACTAAAAGTAGGTGTTTAAAAGTATGTGTTAAAATCAAGAAAACTACTTCATCATAGATGATGAAGTTTTCTTGATTTTAACACATGTTAAAAGCGATTAGAAAGCGTTATCTAGCATAAAATGACGCCCACGTTGTGTACACAACAAATAATTAAAAATCTTTTTTTTCTTGTAAAAAAACTAACTTCTCTTTACTAAGCTAAACTCTTCTTTTTACATAAATAAAAACTTTTTGCATACTTTATTTTTTATTTATTATTATTAGCTTTTATTTCGCTGAGTAAACAATATTACAACTTTTCATATAAAATAAATAATATTGTAAACAATATACCTATAGTACCTTGATAAAAAACGTTTTTAATTTTTTTTTTGTTTGTCATATATATATATATATATATATATATATATATATATATATATATATATATATATATATATATATATATATATATATATATATATATATATATATATATATATATATATATATATATATATATATATATATATATACATATATATATATATATATATATATACAGTTATAATCAGTCAGGGACTCAAAGAAGGTAAGGATGATACGTTTATTATGACAACCTTTTCAAAGAGCCCCTTTAGTCACTCATTAAAAAAAAAAACACTTTAACTTTTAAAGTAAAATAAAAATTCAATAAAGCAAAAACTCATAGAGTAAAAAATTGAAAACAAAAAAATTTTAAAACACATAAGAAGAAAAAAAAGAAAAAAAAGAAAAAATATAAAAAATCTGAAAACAAATACTGTAAACTATAATACTATGTCAGGAATTAAGGAGATGCATTTTAGTTTGTGGTTTAAACGATGAAATGCTTTTTAGGTCTTTAATATTTTTATTTTGGAAATAATTCCATATTGATAGACCACGGTTTGTAATTAGAAAACTTGACTACTATGATTTAATTTTCCCTAGGTGATAGTCGTACCTGGTATTTGAACGCAGATTAAATTTTTCAGAAAATGATATCAAGAAATTATCTGAAAAAATGCTTGGTACATAAATACAAATAATAAATAATCTCTTCAGTGACGGATTTATTGGTGTTTGGGGTAGCTAACTAACTTCCAGACTAGGATAAAACTCAAAACATTTGCATGCTTATACTTATGTCAAATTACAATGCTTTGCAAAAAAATGCGATTATTGGAGGCTGGGAACAATTAGGCTCCAAAATTTCATCGTTCCTCTATTATATATATATATATATATATATATATATATTATATATATATATATATATATATATATACATATATATATATATATATATATATATATATATATATATATATATATATATATATATATATATATATATATATATCAGCGTTCAAAAACTATGACATTAAGGTGTGACTTAATTGACATAGTGTTTTATGGTTTGACCAGTCTTTGCGTTAATAAGGTATAATATATATATTAAATATTTCTCAACTGGGAGGTAATCCACTGTTATTCAGGGTGGTAGCCCTCCCACCATCACAGCAATATTAAGAAAGCACATAATTAAACATTCCTTCAACTTGTGCAAGGTATTATGATTAATAAAGTTGGAGCAAATGGTTACTCAGCCATTAAAAACTTAGCACCGTCTATCGCACACCTCGATATCTGGATAATGGAGCTCCTTAACATCATTTCAAAATCGAAAGCTACTATCAACCTGCAAGCCAACCAAATAAAAAACTTGAACAAAAATTAGCAGTTATTGAAACCAAAATCAACTCTCAACCAGACACCCAATCAAGCCCACACCAGTCATCCTGGAGTAATATTGTCAGAAACAAGCCAAACTCGTCGCCACAAATCGGTCAAGTCCTTGTCGAACTAAAGCAAGCAGCTAAACGTAAAAAGAATATAATAATATTTGGTGTCCGTACCAGTGTCCGTAGCGAATGTCACCCAAACATCACCACCAGCGTTACCCTGCATCACAGAGATCCTAAACGTTATAGGCCTTACCAATGATGATGTTAGTTTCTCCAAGCGTCTTAACACAAAAAAAGGATCAAATTGTCTGCCTATTGTTGTAGAATTCAAGAACATTACTAACAGAAAATTAGCTCTGATAAACTCTCGTAAACTCGCTACACATGAGAATTTCAAGACATACAGAGTCAGTCCCGACTTGTCTCCTGCCGAAAGAGAACTTGAGTACCAACTACGCAAAGACCGCAACATTCGTAACGATAAACTACGTAATGATAACCCTGATGCACCCTTTCGCTGGGGCTTTCGCGATGGAGCAATCATCAATATCCGCGGTGCCCTTACTTCTCGCTCCACTCCAACTAACCAGCATTAATCTCAACACCAATCGCTTACCAACCATCTGTACCACTAATATGCGCTCACTCTGTAACAAAATTGAGATTTTAAATCAATTTCTCATAGATACCAACATTGACATTGCCTGTTTAACTGAAACCTGGCTTAACCCTAGCGGTAAGCAAATTATTCTTTCTCAAATCAATAATAGTTACACCTGCATAAGCACTGAACGTCAAGATCAGTTACCATTTGCATCAATTTTATTAACCATAATACCTTGCACAAGTTGAAGGAATGTTTAATTATGTGCTTTCTTAATATTGCTGTGATGGTGGGAGGGCTACCACCCTGAATAACAGTGGATTACCTCCCAGTTGAGAAATATTTAATATATATATTATACCTTATATTAACACAAAGACTGGTCAAACCATAAAACACTATATCAATTAAGTCACACCTTAATGTCACTTTTGGAACGCTGATAGAGGAACGATGAAATTTTGGAGCCTAATTGTTCCCAGCCTCCAATGATCGCATTTTTTTGCAAAGATAAAATAGAAAAAATAAAGTTAACTACAGACTACTCGTTTAACTTGGTGCCAAAACAAGAAATCGAACTAACAATTGCTCGTGTGTACCCAAAATTACTCCCTCGAGGATACTCTTCTTGCCTAGTTATATGTGCCTATATCCCGGTTTAGTCTAAAAGTGAGCAGCGCAATGCATCTTATCAACTTGCACAACTTTATTTGTCGTTCAATCTCAATACACACCCCACTAGAAAAACATCTATTCTTGACATCATCTTGAGTAACGCCCCTAAATGCTATGTTTCGAATACCCTTCCTAGTTTTGGTAATTCAGATCACTTTGTTGTAGTTAGTTAACCTCCTCTAAATCACTATAAATCTACTCTCTCGGTTCCCCACAAGGTTGCTTACCGGTCAGGTAGAATTGCTGACACTGTTGCACTGATATGATCTACCAATATTGAAATCTTAGTTGATTCACCGTATGAAATACAAGTTGCTTGCAACAACTTTTATCATTCTATACCCTCTGCCAAAGACATCTGCCAACCTCTAAAATCAACAACGCTCGTTAACCCTAAGCCTTCGATGACACCACTTATTCAAGGCCTTATAAAAAAGCGTCAACAACTCTTTTTCTCCGGGTACTACAAATAGTGGAAAGCACTTGCAAATCGAATTAGTAAACTAATTACCAAAAGAAAGAGAATCTATAACAGGCGTTTCACTACTGGAAAAACTGATTTTTGGCGTGAAATCAATCTTGCTGATAAAGGCCAAATCACCATCCCTATCTCTGAGACACTAGCAAACCAGTTAAATGATCATTTTTAAAGTGTTTGGACTGGCAAGAAACAACCCAGCCTCTCATGCTTCATTAACCGAGAGGCAAACCCGCCTTCTACCCCCATTTTTACCCTTAATAACATTGTCAACCAACTCAGCAAACTCAAACCAAGTTCATCAGGGCTAGATGATCTTTCTCCGTTTTTACTCAAATCTGCTCGCTTTGAAATCACCTCATCACTCTGCATCTTATACAACCGCCTCATAGAAAACAGTTACCTACCTGACCAATGGAAATCAGCAAACATAACACCGATTCCAAAAATTTCTAACCGACACTCGTCTAATGACTATCGACCAATTGCCATTACATCCGCATTATGTAAAGTTTTTGAACGTATTATTACCATATTCATTGTCCATCACACCAAGCACTTATGGGTCTCAAATAAACAGCTCGGTTTCCTTCCGGGCCGAAATACGATGGACGCTATTATTCAAATTATAGAGGACTGGAGTCATACAAAAGATAACAACAAATCAGTTTATGCAATATTCTTTGATTTCAAAAAAGCTTTTGATCTTGTCAGTCATGATAAGTTACTGTTAAAGTTAGTGAACATTCTACCTAGCTGGCTCATCTCTTGGATCGCAGCTTACTTATCTAACCGTCAACAAAGAATTAAAACAAATGATCATACCACTGACTGGAAATGTATTGAAGCAGCTGTACTTCAGGGTAGTGTTCTAGGTCCAATCCTGTTCATTCTGTTTATTTCCGACATTAATGTCTATCTTCCACCTGAAACCATCCTCGAAAAATATGCTGATGACATACTGACCTATATAATTAATGATAAAGTTCCTACCAACCTACCTCAACCCATTGTTGATGGCGTCGCTCTTTGGTAAAGGTAAACGGAATGAAACTTAATGGCCCGAAATGTAAAATCATAAGAATTATTTCCAGATGCTCCGAAATTCAAGCTTTACCATCCATTGTACTTAATAATACTGAACTTGAGATAGTCAGCAGCCACAAATACCTTGGAATCATGCTCAATAAGAATATTGATTGGGATGAACAATGGACAAAAGTTCACAACAATATAAAATCAGTTCCATATCTGCTCAAACGTCTTAAGCAAATTGGACACACTCAGCCAAACCTTTTACAGGTCTACCGATCTTACGCTATTAGCCACTTGATATATAGTGCTCCTATTCTCACTTCGTGCAGTGCTGCTGCAAAAAGAGAGATCCAACATTTTCATAACAATGCCCTGCATATTATTGGAATTGATGCAACCAATTCAAGCAGCTTTAATATTATTCTCGACATTGAAGAGTTACTTGACAGGATCTGTATTAATATACTCAAAAAGATCCTTGCAGACCCATGCCATCCTATAACCACTAAATTAACTCAAACCAACAGCAGAAACCCTAATAGACTCCCGTATGCTCTTAACACTGCAAAAACTACTACTTACCAAAAAACTTTTATTCAAAAATACCTCCGTATCCTTCGGATACGGAGGTATTATTGGAAGCTCTACTGCCTTTTCAATGCATAAATAATATGTTCCTCCCCTGTATTGTTAGCAAACTATTAATATTTAAGGACAGATAAAATTGTACAATTCATTACTTGTAATGCTATTCAACTTTAAATAAAGATTTATAAATATATATATATATATATATATATATATATATATATATATATATATATATATATATATATGTATATATATATACATATATATATATATATATATATATATATACATATATATATATACACATATATACTTATATATACATATATGAATACATATATATATATATACATATATATGTAAACATATATATATATATATATATATATATATATATATATATATATATATATATATATATATATATATATATATATATCTATATATATATATATATATATATATATGTATATATATATACATATATATATATATATATATATATATATATATATATATATATATATATATATATACATATATATATATACACATATATACTTATATATACATATATGAATACATATATATATATATATACATATATATGTAAACATATATATATATATATATATATATATATATATATATATATATATATATATCTATATATATATATATATATATATATATATATATATATACTATATATATATATATATATATATATATATATATATTTATATATATATATATATATATGTATATATATATATATATATATATATACATATATATATACACATATATACTTATATATACATATATGAATACATATATATATATATACATATATATGTAAACATATATATATATATATATATATCTATCTATATATATATATATATATATACATATATATATATATATATATATATATATATATATATATATATATATATATATATATATATATATATATATATATTGATAGATAGATAATCAGTTAGTAAAATGGATTCGTGCTTTTTCTGGCCAATAGAAAATAAAGAATCTTATTAGGAGATTATACATCGAATTCGATACAGGGAATTAACAGAGTACCTCAAGTCCAGTGCTGGGACCCATACTATTTGTTCTATACATTAATGATATGTTGGACAATATTACATGTCACTGCAAACTGTTTGCAGATGACACAAAGATAATAGCTGCTGTTTCTAGTGAAACAGACAATTTAAATTTACAAAATGCTGGTGATAAAATATGGAAATGGGCTAAAACATGGTCTATGACTTTCAACGAGGAAAAATGTAATGTTTTGCACTTTGGTCAAAATAACCAGAACTATAGCTACGAACTAAATAAACATAAAATGGAAACAACTGAAAAGAAAAAACACTTGTCTGTATTGTTTATTAAAGACCTTGAATGGAAGGAATGCAACTGTAATTAATAAAGGAAACTGTTTTTAAGATTAATAAGGAAAACGTTCAAGAGTAATAACAGATTCTTAATAAGATAATTGTATCGATCATTAGTAAGACCTCATTTGTAATATGCAGTGTCTGTCTGGTGTCCGTACTTAAAAGGTGACATTAAACCTGTAGAAAAAGCGACTAAAACTATTAATGAGTTAAGAAACTACAGCTATGAAGACCGGCTAATAAGATTAAAAATTATGTCTTTATAAACACGAAGAGAAAGGGGTGATCTAATCTATCATTATAAAATCCGCAGGAGATTCGAAACCATCAACTGCATAAACACTTTAAATACCAACCAACTGGATTCAAGAAATCGGCACTCCATCACAGAGCAGATCATAAAAGTGTGTTTACCAAGATACACTTTTTTTACTAGCAGAATTGTAAAGAATTGGAATAAACTAAGTTCACAAACAGTAAATCAAGAAACTATAAATAAATTTAAAAACAAGATTGACAATGATTATTTTATAAACAATCGTTTACAACAGCAGTTTAATTTTTAATTTAGATCTTGATAAAATATATTTCATAAATATTTCAAATTTACAGCGTTTGTGAAACCATTTAAGAAAATTTTAAGAAAGAAATCATTTAATTGCAGTGATAGATTTTACTTTAGAATGTAAGTACTATTTAATCACATTAAATATTTTATCCAAAAGAGAATCGATATGTATTAGAATATGGTTTAGAAAATTGCGTTAAGCTGTAAAATCTTTTTTTATTTTTATTTTTTTAACTTAAATAACTTTTTGTATCCACATGAATCCAAGCGAATCTTTTAACAATGTAAAGCTAAAGTTCCAAGGTGTACAATGGGGTAAAATTTTTCACGACATCAATCCACATTTTTTGTAATTTAACTTTTTTTCAGATCACGTGCGCTCTTTTTTAAAAATAGTTATTTGAGGTATGGCGGAAACATAATCAATAAGAAAAAAATTCGCGTTTACTGGATTTTATTTTACAAAGACTTTGTGTTACTGATGTAACTAAAGATTCAGAGAGGTCTTTGCAGTTAAAAGTTTCGTGTTTGGCATCAAAATTCGCAACAAAATGGTCTGTAGCACATATGATGGTGGACCGTTTCTTATACAAAAATAAAAGATGGTTTGAGGGAACAGATGTAGAATTTGGAATAAGTATATATCAGCGATGTCTCTTTTTATCATTTGGAGGATTTCAAGGACGGCCCAAAAAAAACTTTAAAGACTCGTTTTAGTAAAATCGTAAAGTGCAACTGAGTTGACCACAGCTGCTGAAGTAGCATGTTGTATGTCGGGGCACGGAAACTACGCTACTTTAATCAGAAAAAGTTTAAAATTATCAGAAAAAATAAAATCAAAAGACTTTATTTGTGGTGGCAGGCAGTTGAATTGTGAGGAGACATTAGCTTATTACATTGACACTAAATGTACAGCTTATTCTTATAAACAGACGCGGAAGTGATCTTTAAAGGCAGTGCATACAGTATTTTTATCTTATTATAATCTATGCATGTCAAAAAAGTTATGCTATCCATTAGTTGAACATATTTCTATTTCAGAAACACGTGCTAAAAGTTAACCTACAAGCCATACTTGATAAAACTACTGAACGCCTAATTAAAGCCCAGTGTGAAGTTCTTAAAAATTATACTTTTACTACGCCATTCACATTAATTAGCCATTGGGGATGTGACGGTAGCTCTGGTCACATCACTTATAAACAGGTATTTAAAAACTCTGATGCTGCTTATGAGTTTCTGTTTTGTACTTTCATTTGTTTCGTTGAGTCTGAGTGACGGCCAAAATTATATTTGGCAAAATCAATCCACACTTTTTTATAGACCAAATATGTTTATTTTTTCAAAAGAAACAATTGTATTTACTACAAAAGAAACTAACCAAGTTTCAAAAGAATTATCTCAACTTATTCCAACATCAATAAGATTCGGTGAATCTCAAATTGCTGTTAAACACGACCTAACACTCTCAAGGGTAGATGGAAAAGTTTGCAATCCCTTGACTGACACAAGATCCCAACAAAAATATCATATATGTGATGCGATACCCAAAATAATGAACAGTGAACTAAAAGATTTAGTAGTTATAAAAAACATTATGGTTTTGGTCTGTCTACTTTGCATGCGTGGGTTCGTTTTTTTGAGTGCATGTTACACATTAGCTATCATTTAGATATAAAAAAGTGACAAGCTAGAAGCGATACAAATAAATCTAGCGGGTGGGGCGTAAAGAATGAGACAAATTTCATATCAATTTTTAAGTAGATGCTAAAGAAATTATCTGTTTATTTTATATATTGATTTAATAAAGAAATAAAACTCTTTAATATTAAAAATGTTTATTTAAAAATATGCCACCTTGATTTTGTTCAATAGCAAAAACTCAAGACCTGAAACTATCAATCAAATCTTGGATATTTTTCAAGGGTATTTCTTTAACAACTTCTTTTATTTTTTTAACAAACTCAACCTTGTTACTAAAAGATTTCGATTTCAAACGATCCTCCACTTCATTCCAAAAAAAATAATCTAAGGTATTAAGGTCTGGCAAGTTCGGCGGCCAGATTTTAGGTGGAATGTTTTCAATGTCCATGAGCTCAAGGTTTTCGATAGTTTGTTTGATTATTTGTGACGTGGGGCCATCTTGTTGATAGATAAAATTATCTCCAATTAGTCGAATTCCTTCTTGCTTAACGATTGGTTGGATATTTTTATATAAAAATCATAATTAAAACTTATATTGTCTGGCTTAACTTTTAATTTGGTTGGTCCATTAGAAGTGAACCCACACCACACCATGACTTTAAAAGTAAATTTATGTACTGGATGAAGGCCAATGTCTTTGTTAGCAGATTGTCTTGATTCAGCATAAATTCTGTCGTTTTGATGATTGTATTGCCCATCTTGATTGAATATCTTCTCATCTGAAAATAAGATTTTTCGGTAAGTCGGTTTAGTGAACCGATTTCTTATCCAATGAGAAAACGACTTTCTTTTTTCGATGTAAGCTGCAGTTAATGCAGGAACATGAATTTTTTGTACGAACAGTTTGAGATAATCAACTTGCTTCTCTGGCAATTTTTCAAACTGACTTTTTTTTCTTGTTAGATACAAGATTTCGCCTCACTTTTGCGATGAATTGTTTTGTTCGAATGCTCCTTGGCCTATCAGGCGAGGTTTTGCCTGAGATTCCAGGTTTAAGTATACGATTGACCCATCTGTACACTGTTGCCCTAGATGTTTCTATTTGTAATAAACTGTAGATTTTTTGAGTTTTGAAACCTTGCTCTAGCCAATATTTAATCATATTTCGGAAAATTAGATTTAGCGTCATTATTTTAACAAATTCTAAAGGCAAAATCTAAAAGCTTTAAAACTTTAAACAGGGTTTCCTGATGCATAATAATATATATAAAACTTGGAATAATTTATTTGCAACATTACAAAATTAATTGGCAAAATTTGTCTCATTCTTTATGCCCCACCCGTTAGCGTCAAAAACGTACAGAAGATTTCAAACGAAAACTTAAAAACCATGTGGGCCTTATTGTAGATAAACCAAAACGTGGCTTTGGGAATACAAATAATGAGAACACAGCTAGCAGGTTTTTTATGAAGCCAGAGTTAGGTGGTGAGACTACGGGTTTAGGCATCAATCTCATTAAAAATTTCAGTATTTTATTAAGAGCACTTTTCTCAGGCTATGATATTAATTATTATGAATTTGAAAAACTTTTACAAAAACTCTTTATCTTAATCTATACCCGTGGTACTATGCACGTGATAATATGCACGTGGTACTATATGCCTGTGACTGTGCACAAAATACTTATACAAAACACGGAAGTTATAAAACATGTCTTCTTCCAATTGGACAGCTATCGGAAAAGTCTCAAAAAGTCCGCAGTAAAGATTTTTGTCGATTCCACGAGCATCATGCAAGAAAAAACTCATGTACTTCTGCAAATATAGATTTACTCAATATGCTTTTGATAATATCAGGTCCTGTCATCAACTCATAGAGAGTATTGTCAAGTAAGAAAACGAGTAAGTTACCGTTAGAACTTTTGAATTTAATTGTCCCACCTGTAATACCACCACAGCTGGTTGGAAGTTCTGTGTGGCGATGAAGATTATTTACGGTCCAATTTATCGGATTGTGAAAATGATTCATCCACTGATAGCTGTTAAGAAAATATTTGTTTAATTTTATTTTATCAGCTGAATTGTAGTTAGTATATTTTTTTATTTGTAGTTAAGGCAAAATTTTGTTACTTAATTAAATGTTGAAATAAATTATTTGTTTTTATTATCTAATTAACTTTTTTGATTATTAAAATTTAAAAGTTCTTAAAACTATAAAAAATACTTACTAATAAAACTTAAAATAATCCTAAAATGCTACTAATCAAAATATTATTATTTACAATCTTAGGAATCAAATTGCAAAATAATATATTTTTGTCCAGCTAGCATGTATAAAGCAATACACTGTGCTGCTGCTAGAAGAATGAAAAAAAAAATATAGAAAGAAAGAAATTGCAAATATTGCGAAAGAAGATATTTTAAAAAAAGTCCATTTATCTACATTCCCATGTATAATTCATTTTGATGGAAAAACTAAATTTCAAGCAATTAGAGAAAAAAAATTAAAATGCAATCGACTAGCTGTACTAGTAAACGTAAAATCACGAATCGCACTTGTTGGATGCGCCTTTTTTACCCTCATCTTTGGGTGACAATGAATATAAAGGAATAATACAATTTCTTGAAGATTCCGATATTAAATCATATGTTGGTGGATTGTGATTTGACACAACATTAACAAATACTGGCTTAATGCCAGCATTTGTTAATGGAACTGTGAACAAAATAAGCAATTCTTTAGGTAAATACATTCTTTAACTTGCTCGGAGACACCATGTCACAGAGCTGAGAATACGCCATTTTCATAAAAAATGTTACTCTTGAGGAAAAGGTAGGACCAGATAAAGGCGCGGATCCAGCATTTTTTAATGTTTGAGCTAACTTCCTTACATAGAACAAACTTTAAAAATTTACATGTTTATACTTATGTCAAATAAAGATGCTTTGCAAAAAATTGCAATGATTGGAGTCTGGGAACAAAAAAGTCCTAAAATTTTGGCCAAAACTGCCCCAAACCGGAGAGCAACAAGTTGATAAAATATTTTTTGTACTATTCTTGAATAAATTTATATTCATCGTTAAATTCTAAATTTTTTACAAAAGTATTACAATGATTTACTTGAAAAATATAATTTTTTATAATGAATAAGATAAAAAATAAAAATTTACATGGAAAATATAAATTAAATTAAACTAATTGCACTTGGGAAGTTTTAAAGGAAATCACAGGTAGCTTCAAAATGTAGACAATCACATTCCCTAATAAGACAGTCAATTGGTACAAATTTGTGCTTTTTAGGGTAAAAGCATGAAACTTGCTGAACATGTTGATAGGGTTGAAATATTTATATTAAAAAGCAGACCCACTTTTAAAAAAACAACAAATGGTCTCATGGAAATTAGCACCTGTCCATAATAACAAAACTTTTTTTTCAAAATCTGATAATTTATATACGAATCGAAAGCTCAATAAAAATGAAGCAAAAAATATGAGAACACTATATGGAAAAAAAAAATAAGTAATAACAAGTTACGGGCAGTAAAACGTTGTTAATCTTAGGGGTGAAAGAGTACGTAATGCGTGCAAAAATGAATTACAATTATTTTTTAAAGAAAAATGTAATTGACTTTTCAAATGTTTTATTTATTTAGAATAAAAAACTATTTTTTTTGTTTGTTTATAAAAATAACTTTGATAAAACAATCAAAGCTGCCTGTTAATCATACAAAATTGAACAATTTGAAAATTTTGAACGTCTGCGCGAGTCACCAATTACAATAATATTTGATAATGTAGATAGAAATATTCTAATGGTTTATTCAGCTTGACGTAAAGTTTCATAAGTTGTGTGATAATAAGTTTAGTAATATAAAATCAAAAAGTACTGAAAAACAAGTACTACTGAACCAACTAGAGAACTAGATGAAAGATGATGGTGTCTAACATAATTTTTGTTCAATGAACATGCAACCAATTAATTGGGCTTCTTGAAGCCCAACATCCTGTAAAATCATTTCAAAATATTTTGTCCGATAAAATGTCATACAGTAATTCTGATAAACAACTGATCCCCTGGTTCTTGCTGAACTGAAACAATATATGTTAGAAGAAACGAAAGATAATGATAACAGCGTCTTTAAATAGTCTTTTAGTTTATTAGTTTTAAATGTCTTTGAAATTAGTTGACTTTGCTCAACTATAAAAGGATCAGTGAACTTGGTGGAAACATTTCCGAAAGGATCCATACAACAAAGTTAAAGCAGAGATTGTTGACACATGTAGAAAATTTAAGAGAATATTGCTATAAGAAGTTTTCCTACTTTAAATTTGGCGAAAATATTAGAAATGTTTTAAAGAATTGTTATGAAAAGAATTATGAAGACGAATCTTTCATATTGTCTGAAGCAGCCGAAATCTTGAGGCAAGATATTATTTTAGATTAATTAAAGTTATGACCTCAACGATCATTTTTAACAAGATTGCCAAAGAAAGTTTGTTCCTGCTTATTTCATTTGTTGACACCATTTTACATAGGAATACAAGTAATGAGTATAGTTGAGTTTTAGAAAAAGCTACTTATACAATTAGTCAATTGATAATTCACAATGGTATGAAGCGTGTTTATCAAAATCAACAAAGAATTCAAGATTTATATAAGACAAAAATCTCAAGAAGGATCCATAACGAGTATTTGTAAATTTTTATGATGAAAAATTTATAAAAATACTTTACGCTTACTATAGAGGCTTGATGACAAGACTTCTGTCTTCTACTTGCTTCTGTCGTTCTTAATTTTTTATTTAAATTTTATTTATGAAACTTGTAAAAAGAGAATATTGTATAATATTTATATGTGACGAAATAAATTAATTAAAAAAATAGTAATAATAATAAAGACCACAATCCAAGTTCCACAACAGCAGAAGACTCTTTTCATAAAAGAGGAAAATCATTCCAGCAATTATCAGAGAAAGTTGGATTAGACCTTGAAATTTCTAATTAAGAGTTTTCAAAAAAAAAAAATTAACAAACATTCCTGCTTCATACACTGAGATTCGACCAATTTTCAATTTTAATAAAAGACCAGAAATGGAAAACTAGTCATACGTCTATTTAAGCAACTTCTTTTGGGAACTTACACCCAAAATAAACTTAGAAAACTTGAGACTTACTTTGACACCATCTTATGCATATTATATAGTTATATAGTTAATCAAAGCTATACATTGATGGTTATACCACGTTAAAGATGAAAAATACTACCAAGAGAAAAAATAGAAAGCAGCTTGAACATAGCTTGGTCAGCATTCAATGCATCACCGATTAATGCCTTTAAAGTATATGATCAATTGGGGTTGCTCCCCTTATTCTGTGAATTTTCAAAATCTGTTACCATGATCAAATCAGGAATGGTCGTGATCAAGACAGCTGTTGGTATTTTAAATAAAGGTCAAACATCTGTCATTACTTTTGATCAGCCATTGTATTCCTTAGCTAAACTGATACAGTGAAATTGAAAACAATACTTCAGAAAAAAAGTTTTTGTCATAATGATGGGGTCACTTCATATTATAATGGCGGCACTCAAAGCAGTTAGAGATTGATTGATAAAAGTGGTAAATAAGGTTAATTCTATTGAGATTTTTAGGGCAAAAAAAAAATTATGCACCTTTTTTTACTAACCAGCATAAATGAGTGTAAAGAGTCTATATTTAATTCAATAAAACAAAATAATTTAATAACTATATATTATTGTATTAACTTTTTAGGTACGTTAATACAAAAAAAACTTTTTTCGATGATTTGCACAGTCGACTTAAAGATAAACCCATAGTTAAATGTTTGATTATTGATAGAGCTGTTGTAAAGCAGTTGTTGATTTGTATAGCGGTTGTTAAATCCTTTGAATATCTTTTTCTAATTTTAGATTTAGAACTTTTTCCTAAGCTAAAGTTTAGCAGAAGATTTATGGATGTGGTTCGGCACTGCACAATCTTGTAAACTATCTTGGTCCTAAACATTTATGGATGTGGTTCAGCACTGCACACTCTTGTAAGTTATCTCGGTCCTAAACACCAGTTGTTACCTCTTTTTCACGCAGGTTGTGGTCAAGTTTCATTTTTTGCTGGAAAAAGAACTTTGAATTTTTTTAAAATTTAACTTTTTTATTATTATTTTTAACAAAGTTTATATTTAAGAAACTATATTAAAATTTTTACATTTTTTGTAACAAAAAAATTCAGTACCAACTACATATTTCTTAGGTAAACATGTTTCTTTACGCATTGAGTTCTTTGTAACGTTTCTGTGTGAAATTGTATTCTACACTTTTTACATTTTGCAACTTTTAATCGTTTGGCTGCCGGTAATTGTTCTTCATTATGGTTTTACTGTAGTTGCTCAGCATTGTTATGCTCAGGTATTTGAGTAATTGACATAGAGAGTCTAGGCTTTGCGTTAAGTTTAGCAATTTTCACGGCTTCCTTTGTTGATTTTTCTTCCTTTTTTTGTTTGTTTGAGGAACTCAATCACATTTTCTTCGGTAATATATTTTCCGCCAAGTGTTACACTGATTCGATTTCTTAACATGCGATTGATTTCTGGCTTTAAAAAATTGCATCAACTCTATCTCGATACTGTTTTTGCAACGCTCTACACATGCTTGATACCTATCAAAACTCGAAGTTGACGTAGTTAAAAAAAATGCTGTTTGGTGTCTGGTTAGAGTAGGTGCTGCGGTGGCTGTTGAAGATTATGATATTGATGCTGAGCAAGATGGTGTATGTGCTGCTGAGGCTGCTCAAGTTGGTGAAGGTAGATTAAACGTTTGTGTAATTACTAATGACTTATGATTTAAGTGATCTTGAGTGTTGAGACTGGAAATCAATATTTAAATGCTGCTTTTTTCAGTGATGTATTATTTTCTTTTATATCAATTAATGCAGCTAGTATATCATCTTCCTTGAACGCTTTTGTTTTTTTAGTTGACATTTTGAAGTGAGAGAGTTCAGTTGAATTGAGAGAGTAATGATTACATTGGGAAATAAAATAATATTTGGTTTTTAATGAGTAAGTGATGATTGTATTGACAAATATCATTATAATTCCTTTTTAATTAAACCGGAAGCACTAAGTTAATTAGATAAAGATAGGCGCTTAATCACTAGCAAAAAAACTAAACTAAGTAATTAATCGAGTTTTATCAGAAAAATTTTTGTTCTAGCTGCATAAAAGTTTATTAGAATGGAAAATTTTTAACAAGACAATACTATTAGAATGGAAATCTAATTTTTAACAAGATAGTGCTAAAATTATTTTTATGTCAGTTTCGGTTCAAGCGCTATTTTGTTGGCAAAGATAAAAAAAGTATAAAAATTTTGACTTCCTGTTAAAGTTGTATAAAAAAAAGAAAAAAATGGAGTTGAATCGGTATATAATTTTATCAATTCGAATACAGGCGATAATTCTATATTTGAATTTTTTATTTTTTTCATTGCTATATCCATTCAGTTTTTATTTGATAATTTTCATGAACCCTCCTCAATTTGAGAGGGTTGCAAATTTTAAAAGGCCATAATTGTTGAACGCTTAGAGATTATTGTGTGAGTTTTAAAATTTATCGATGATTTATCGATGAAACTTGGTTAAGAATAGTAAAAAAATATTTTATCAACTTATTGCTCTCACGTTTGGGGTAGGTGTAGCTATAATTTTATGACTTAATAGTTCTCAGGCTCCAATCATTGCAATTTTATATAAAACATCTTTATTTGATATAAGTATAAACTTATAAATTTCTAGAGTTTGCTCCATTCCGGAAGATAGGTATCTTAAACATCAAAAAATGCTGCATCCACGCCGAGATTGCAGTAATTTTTTTGATATATAGCAAGTTTTTAATGCGGCTCCTAAATTATTGGGGGCTGGGAATAGATTGTCCCGTTGTCGTATCGCCCCTTCTCTCCTCTATTTTTATTTAAATGATATGATTTTAAAAAATAGAAAGCGAATATAAACTATTTTATTATTTTTATTACAATTGATTTCAAAAAAATAAATTATTCCCATATTTCTAAAAAATCAAATTTTTGTCGATTTCAAAAATGTATTGGTCGATTTAAGTCGACTATAGAAAATATTAGTCGATTTAGTCGACAGTCGAATTATTTAATAGCCGTAACAACACTAATAAGTTTGCCATAATGTCTTAGAACGTAATGTCTTACGTACAACTGCTGTTCTCATTAGTCTACCTCTTGCCAATTATTGATTTAAAAAATATTTTGACTTCTTATACACAATTAAGTGCAAATTAAGTTCAGTACAATAACTGCTAATAGCTTATTACAACTAAAAAATGTCAGGTTGAAAATAATATTGTTAACAAAACAACCATCAATGCGTAAAATAAGACTGTAGTACAGTGCATACTACATCAAACTAACTTAGCGACGCCAGATAAAGAAAATTAGGAAAAAACGAAATATCTAATAAGTTATTCCGCGAGTAAACAATATATATACAGCGGGTAATTATTAAAATATAAAAGTAATTCTCGGCAATAAAAAGGCACGTAAAATTCTGTATATATCTAAACTCCAAATCTACGAGTTTTATTTTCTGTATAATTTTTTCTAGTTCTTACTTTATTATTTTGATATTTTGAATATCCTTTTAATTTTGACGCCAAGACGTTTAGACTTAATTCAAAATATTTTGAATTGCAAATTTCTTCTATAAACTCTTTAAACTACATAAAAAAAAAAAGAAGATTTTAACTATAAGCGTTCCGTAAAGAAAACAAATGTGTAGCATTACGATATCTTTTAGTTCCAGTCTCTAATAAAAAAAAAAGTTATGAAATAAAGAAATAATAATAAAGAAAAAAATTAGGATATTTTCTAATAAAGAAAAAAATATTTTCCAAAACATTTAAAATTATTTAAACCATTTTGCATTCAAATGTGGGCGAACCTATTATTCTTTGATATAAGTAAGGCTATTAATGAAATGATAATGATGTTTACCTGAATCTACACGATACAATGAGTAGTGATAATCTTTTTTTCTGTGGGAGTAGTTTTCCATTGTCTTTTTCTCCCACGCACTTAGTTAAATCTTTTTTGCCATCAAAGAATAAACATAAAAAATTATCTTCATTAATGATTTTTTATTTTTTTTCTTTCCTTATCTTTGTCTTAACTTGTTTTATACTATTGTGATTAGCCATAATACTGCAATTTTTCTTAAAAAAGATTAGAATCTATTGAAGAAGCAAAAACAGCATTAAAAGAACCGTAAATTATAACTATTTTTAGTTGCCAGCGGTTGCTGTTGCTGCTCAAAAAAAATACTAATTAATAGTCTAATAATTACTTGAAAAACTCTGATAACATTCAAGTAATTTTTTAAACTTAAAATAGCTTTTTCTATAACACTTTTATATGGATAAAGGTTTTCCAAATTGTTTGGTTTTTCTTGACAAAGTTATATAAATGTATAAATTATGATTGGTACTTCTAATATATAAAATAACCCATATCTTATATCCTCATAATTTGTTACGAATTTTATAAGGTGGCTACCCACTATTACAAGTCTAAAAAAAAAAAAAAATTTTCTATTTTTTGGAAGTTTTAACCTTTATAAACAATAAAATATATGACAATGGAAGAAAAATTTATAAGTTTACCCTAATTTTGTTCCTTAAAAAGGGGTAAACATCCAAAATTTCCTTAGCAACGGCCTTAATGACAGTTGGAACTTTTTTCCTCCAGAACTAATATGCACTTTTTCTCCATATTTTTACTGTACCTTTAACCAAGTTCTTATCTACACTATTAAGTTATTCCCGAGCTAAATGACATTGGTCAAAAGTACTAAAATCAGACTATATTTGAATTTGAAGCTTTTTATCTTTGAATTTTTTTTTTCCAATACTTTTTTCTCCATTTAAAAATTTTCTACCTTATAACAAAGATATCTTTGGTTTTGTTCAATATTTTTGTTTGAAGAGATTTTTTTTTACAGAGATAAAACTTAGTTTGATGAATGTGCTGAATCAAAAATATATATACTATGATGTCCCATTCAAATTAAAATTTGGGTCAATGGGGCTATTTTTTAGGGATTTATACTAAACTGTAAATTTCAGAGAATTAAATAAAAGTATCAGTTTTATTTTTGACTCAGCACCCAGTTCATATAAGAAGCAAGGTTTTTGAAAAGTTTCACTTAATTTGGAAAACTCTGCAACTAGTTATCCTTGTTAGAAAATATGCTATTTTTGAGTTAATTATGCGCATAATTAATGGCGTAATAATAAAATTAGAAATTTTTTTTAATTTTTTTGTCTTATTTGATTCCAATGCAATTGAAATGATTAAAAATGGGGGGATAAAATGGTTCATTTAAAAATTTTATTTAAATAGTGGGTAGCCACCTTAAGATTTGAATTTTTTCCTTTCCAAATATTACACTCAGGGGCGGATATAAGCGATTTGTCTTATGGGTACAGAGAAGCATGCTTGCCGTAACGTCCTTTTAAAAGATTTTTTTATTTTTTTTTATTTTTTTAATTTCGCTCACATTAAAATGTCACAGTACAATTATATGCCGTATATATGGTGTTACAATTAAAAAAATTCCAATTAAAAAAATTCAGCATAATTAAAATATGAAAAACACTCACATATATAAATATAAGCATATATACACTTACACATTTATAGATGCCCACATATATAAACTACTAACAATTAAACATAAGCTAGGATCTGAAAGAAGATTACAAAATCTTGTCGTCAGAACCTTATAAAATACAAGCAAGCAAATTAAAGACAAGTATAACATACAATAAAATAAAGACAAGTATAACATCCAATAAAATAAAGACAAGTATAACATACAATAAAATAAAGACAAGTATAACATACAATAAAATAAAGACAAGTATAACATACAATAAAATAAAAACAAGTATAACATACAATAAAATAAAGTAAAAATTAAAATAAAAAAGTAATAAAATCCAAGTTAAATAACGATTTTCAAAATATTAGAAGTATCGGAGTATATTATCAAGTGAAAAGAATACGTTTTTTTAGATTGAGCTTGAAAGGATAAAAGGAATTTGGTTGATCGAAATTCCGCAGAACAATATTATTCCATAGGTGGGGTCCATGAGAAGCAATGCAAAGTTGATTAAATTTTGTGTGACAAAACGGCTCATTTAAAAAATTTATGTTTCTCATACCGTATTTGTTGTTAGGTTGGAGTTTAAAAATATTATTAAAGGCGGTAGAAGATAAATTATTTCTCCATAAATATATAAAACATAAAACTTTAAAAGCATTGAGTTCAAATAAATTTATTAATCTCATTTCAGTAAAAATAGGTTTTGTATGCGTAAAACGATCAGCATAGTTAATTATGGGGATCGCATGTTTTTGACAACGATAAAGAAGTTTTAGTTTACTTTTTACAGTACTCCCCAAGCAGCTTAAGCATAGTTTATGTAACTGTGGATAAAAGAGTAATAAAGTTGGCTCAAGCAATTTTTATTAAGGTAATTATGAGTTTTATATAGAATCTCAATGTTTTTTGAAATTTTAGTAGATACATAATTAATGTGTTGATTCCAGGAGATGTTTACATAGAGATAAATGCCTAAGAATTTTATAACGGAATCATTTTTTTTTTCAATTTCGTCTATATAAAGTTGCGGCAAGTTTGTTGGTAAAAATTGCTTTTTGCATACGAATGGAATAGAGTCCATTTGGTTTTATAAATATTTAAAGTTAGCTTATTACATTTAAACCAATTTGATATATGCTTTAATTCTTTATTTATAGTGGTAAAGAGTTCATATATATTTTGAGAGGATACTGTTTGAGAGGAATAGATCGGTATCATCTGCGTACATGATACTTATAAGGTTAGAAGCTTTATTCAAATCATTTATATATCAAAAAAAGTAGGGATCCGAGGATTGAACCTTGAGGAACACCACATACGATATCAAGATACTTATTTTGATTAATTATTAATTTGATTATTACCATCGTTACTAATTAAAATGTCTTCTTTTTGTTAAGTAGCTTCTAAACCATTTTAAAGCAGTTTAAAACTTTTTAAAGCATTTTAATTCCATAATATTTAAGTTTTTGAAGTAAAATATAATGATCTACTGTGTCGAAATCTTATGATAGGCTAATGAAGATACCTAAAAAGTACTGTGATTTTTCAAAAGACTTCGAGATTTCATGCACAAACTGGATTATTGCATGCTCTGTTAAGTTACCTTTTTTAAAGCCAAATTGTTTGTTATATAGCAAGTTATTTTTGTTGAAATTTTTGTATAAAAATTTTTGAAAATACTGAAAGAACAGAGATAAGACAATAATTTCTAATATATCTTTGGTCCCGGGTAGAATGGGCTTAAGTGAATTTTACTACAGTTTAACATAACTACAGTTATATCGTTAAATATTCATAGTATCAAGAACTTTAATGGTTACATGTATTCGGAATGCAATATATACAATATAAAAATACCTTAAATATGTAAGGGTGTAATGAACTTACATGTAGGAATTTTCAAACATTGATACTGCTGTCTCAAAAAAGTTGGTCAAATGCCCTTTCTACCCGGGACGAAAGATATATATATAGTTGTTATTGTTACGATAATTTTACAATGCGAACATTTAGTCCTGATTGTTTCGATTCACACAAATTAAAAATGTTGAAATTGAATTGAAAAGATGACTTCAAAACCACAACCAGCTACGTCCAGGTCAATAAATGATTTTTTTCAAGGTAGGTAACTTAACTTTTTTATACAGAACTAATAAAACATCTTGTTTAAATGGAACATCTTGTGTAAATGGAACATCTTGTGTAAATGGATAATTTTTTTGATTTTGCTGCAAGAGGTGAATCCATCTGAAAAAACCAAAATTTTTAATATTTTTGATTTTATTTTCCTTAAATTAAAATAGGAATGTTAAATGTAATATGAATGTTTAAAAAGTACTTATGCAATTAAGTAAAAGTTTTACAGTTTGGAGATATAATGATCCTGCTTCAGGCAATTTATCAATGAAGTATGTAAATTTGTGTGGTCAATTACTAAGCCTGTAACGTTTATCCATTGGTGGTCCCTTTTAGGACAAACTAAACTTGCTGTTCTTTATTTGCCCAGCAGTAATCTCATAAATCAACAAGAAAGCATTGTAGCATACAATACTTTCTTGTTGATTTATGAGATTCAATCCTGCTTCTGGCACTTTATACCCACTCACTTTATACTCACTTTATGGCACGTTCTAATTACTGCGCCACTGCTGCTAGGAATCCAAATTTGATAGAATAATAAATTGATAGGATAATACACATTTTTCAATAAAAAAAGATGTTAAAGATCCTGATTTAGACACTACCTTAAATTATAATAAGCAACTCCTGAAAATTTCAACATTTAATCTATATGCCGATCTTGAAAATTTAAACATTTAGCTTTATGTAGAACTTAAGATATTGTTGTTATAAGATTACTACATTCAATAAAAGAAAAAACGAAGAAAAATTTTTTTTATTAAAAAATTTCTCTGATGCTGATTTTTCTGATAAAGGTAATAGTAATAGGAAATCATATAATGAAGAGAAATTTGAGAGATGGGACTGGAGCCGTAAAACAAGAGTCCAAGGAAATGTTTGCTCGCATCTCTGAAAACATCAAAGCATATCATATTCTTTATTGCATTTATTGTATTATTTCATTCTGCATTACCAAAATGATTAAGAACCTATAAAAAAAAGCTTGCTTTAAAACTTTAAATACGTGATAAGGATGTTTGCGATGCGTATATGCAAATATATAGTGTAATTGTGAGGCTAGTTTCTATCCAAGTACTATTGAAAGTAACTCAAACGATTGATTTGAAGAGGCTAACGATTTTGCAAACACATTTGGTGCTGAGGTTACTATTCTCTGGTTTACTGTCAGAAATATCAATAGATCGAAAACAGTAAGTTGCGTTCCTGAATATTACAATCGTCTGAATATTGCCAATCTTTTTGTTGATTGTTTGTAGGAGCAAATGAAGTCTAAATTCTCCCCAAAACTGAGGCGGGGGCATTTTGTTTAGCCTGGTACCAGCTAATGTAAAAATACCTAAAGAGAAATGTCTAGAAATATAAGCAAATCTAAGTTTTTGTTGTGGCAATCTGCCGGCTGCTTTGGCACTTCTGTGCAAATTGGGGTGGGTGGGTCTGAGAGCCAGGTTTTGAGGGAGTCAATACCATTATTTCTAACTTACTGGTATCCAATCCTTATTGTATTTAACTCTTTGTATGGCAACACTGGATACCTGTAACCCACAAAAAATGTACAGTATTACTAAAATAAATAGCGTCGTAAGGGAGCACTAAAGATATTGAAAATGAAAAGTAGAATGAAAATTTTTTGGTGGTTTACTTATTTATTTTAAGGTTAAGTGTAATGTTTTATTTGATAAAAGAAACATGCTGCATTCTTATATATATATTTGCCCTTCATTTACACAAAAAATATTAGATTAAAGCTTTTTTCAAAATTGTTTAATTTAAGGTTATGTATTTAACCAAACAATTTTTTGAAAGAGCCGACTGATTATGCTATGAATAAGCTGACTTTTTTATTTACCTTATTTTTATACTAAATAATTGTTTAGCGCTTTTACGACTTCATATATTTTTCGTAATGCTTCATTGAGCTTATTCTATCGAAGTTAGTTGTTTTAATGACTTTTCCTGAAGTTGTAAAACATAGCTCCGTTTGAATTTAAAATAATATTTAATAAAATTTTTAAAAGTCAAAGTTCTGAAAAAGTCATTTTATTTTTAAAGTTTAAATAATTTTTTAAAACTTTTTTTGTATTGTTTGATTCATCTTATTATATTTTATTATGTATTTATTATTATCATGTATTTTTTTTATAATGTTATTTCATTATTCTCATTCTCATTTAATTTTTTGATTTTGAATAATTTGTAAAACTATTACTAAAGCTGTTTTATCATTTGTTGTACCATTGATTATCATAGACTTATAAAACTTTAAGTACGATCTGATTTTTAGAAGTCTATTTAACAGTTTAATATTTTTAAAAGACTTGATAGTGTTCAAAAAAAAGTTACGGTTGATAGTCGTTCGAAAAAAGTTACGGCTAATTCATGGCACAAAGGTGGCTCTTTCATTGACACAATGTTATGAAAGAGCAGTTTTCTTTCTTTTTTTAAAACAGGTGTATGATAGATTATTAGCATTGTTATACGATTTATTTTAGTTTTAAAATATTACCCAATAATGTAATTATTGAATTAACCAAAAAAAAGAAAAAGTTATTACAATGGAGTTTTTTTCACGCCATTTTAAAACTGGCTCTTTCATACACACTCTCCCCTAACAACATTTTATGATATGCTTTCATTGATTTTTTTTTTAAAAATTTTAACATCTCTCACTTCTTACAAGGCTGCAAGCAAGCAGTATTAGAATTGGAAGTTACTGGAAGAGAAAACATAAAGTTTAAAAAGCAAAATAATAAATAACAGACGACTTAAAAAATTGGAAATTATATTAATCAGGAAAACAATATGAAGGGAACAAATTCATAAGAACTGATGTTCGAGAAAAAAACTAAATAAAATAGAATTTTTGGAACACTTAGGAACAGTAACAGTCACAGTAAAATGATGACACTTAATTGAATAACGAGTAACATGAGAATGAATATTAGTAGATAGAATGAATATAAGAGACGCTATAATGGTTGCTTCTCTCTAGAGCAGCGCCCATTAAAGTATTTATAGAAAAGAGAAAGAGAAGCAACATTACGACAATATGACAATGGTTTAAGGCTGGCTGCAAGGGCAGGTCCAACTATATTTACAATGCGTTTTTGAACCTTGTCTAAAATAGAAAGGACATTATTTGAAGACCCATCTCCAGATATGATAACAGTATTCTATACAAAGACAGATTAGAGATTTATAGGGATAAAAAATAGAATCCTGAGTAAGAAAGAGGCAAGCACAATAAAGAGATGCAACTATAGCAGATGCTAATTTTGCAATGGATCTAATTTAAGGTTTCCAAGGAAGATCAGAAACAAAAGTTAATTCTAAAAGACGAAGGGCAGATGACTCACCAAGTACATTACTGTTCATAAATATAGGAAGATCTAGATTGTTGCAGTAATGGTTAGCTAAAAAAACGGAGTTTTTTCTGAGTTAAATTTTACCAGCCACTAATTGTCTTATATTGTAGCATAGGTAAGATTCTTTTCAAGCTAAAATTCCTCTACCAAACAATCAGAAAGTGTTGGCGTCTTATCATGACAAGAATAAATGGTAGTATCATCAATAAACAACGCCACTTTGCAAATAAGAATTTCTAAGAGGTTGTTAATGAAAATTTAAAAAATTAAAATAGAATAGAACCTTGAGGTACCCCTGAAGTTACAGAAAATTAAGAAGAGTGCTGTCTATCGAGGATAACTTTTATACTACAATTGGAAAAAAAGGATTCAATAATCTTAATGATGTTACTGTAAGAAGAAAGCTTATGGAGAAAATCAACATGCCAATGCCAATTTATCAAAGAATTAATAAATGTTGAGAGCAATAGCTGATCTAATGCACGATAAAACCTGTCGGTTATTACCGTAAACAAATCAGCAGTAGAACGAGAAGGTTGAAACTCATATTGATGAGTAAGTTATTAGATTTAAGATGAGAGAATAAGTATTTGTTAAATAAAGACTCAAAAACCTTGCTTATTATAGGAAGAAGACTAATAGAAAGATTGTAAGACAAGTCAGATTGCTCTCCAGAATTTTTGAATTTTGGAAAACAAGACTCTAATAAGCATTATTTAAAGAGTTTTGAAAGTATAGAAAACAGCTCCGGCGAACACTTCTGCAAGGCTATAACAGGTATGTTATCCGGACCACAAGTGTAGAAGAGTCTAGACAGGAAATCACTTAAGATCCAAAAGCTGGAGTGATACGAATGTCAAGCAATAGATTAAACTTACTTTTTGACTATATCAGGTAAGATGTGATTAATGAAATCAAGAGATAAGGTTGATGAAAAGTTTTTAGAAAACAATTCACTATTATTAACACCGTTATTTTTATGTTATAAAGTCATTATTGACATCGTTATTTTTATGTTATAAAGTTTGTTATTTTTATTATATATTATGAAAATTTTCATTATATTTATTTGAATTAGATATTATTAACATTAGCAGGTGTTTACTTTATATTAGTAAATTTACTATTTGTAAACATCCTTGAGTGTAAAATCTTATTTCAGAAATAAATTATTGATTGATTATTGATTAATTCACCTTTGTTTTTAGGTGAGTTAACTAAATCTGATCCATGCAAGAAAAGTGGAATATAAAACAAAGAGAAATAAGATAGAGTGAAGTGGTGCCAAACAAAGTCACATAAAAGAATATTCTGTAGATTCAATCTCTAGCATTTACTCAACCAAAAGTCCCAAGGCAGAGGGTGTTTAAAATCTGAGTTGGCTTCTCCTAGCCTTTCCCTAAAAAAGCGCATCCTGCAAGGCAGCTGGATATGAAGCATGCTACATGTTACCAGTAGCAGAATAACCTGAAAAGGTTATAACGTGAATAACTTGAAAAAGTTTTAGAATCAGAAACCATCAACACTGGAAATTCCCAAATCAAATCATTTCGTTTGTTTTAATCTATTTTATAAAAATAAATAAATGAATTTAAATCTCTTAATTATCTTAAACTCTTATTCTCAATTTTGATTATAAACAATTATTTTATTACGTATTTAAATTATATATATATATATATATATATATATATATATATATATATATATATATATATATATATATATATATATATATATATATATATATATATATATATATATATATATATATATATATATATATATATATATATATATATATATGATTAAAAATAATATATATATAATTGCAAAAATACCTTATAGTCTTATCACTAAGTCCATTCGTTTACATCGTATTTTTACATTGCAAACATATATTTTACAAGATATAATTTTTTTATAATACTTTTAAAAATTACTTTAAATAATTTTTAAATTAACAAATTAAAAAACAAAAAGTATGACACAATTTAAGAAAAGATAATAAAAACCTAAAGATGTATAGAGGATAAATTGAATATAAGAGCTGATTTAAAATAAAAAATTATAAAAATAGTTATTTGTTTAACTGCTCCAGTCAGACTGTAAAAATACATAAACATATGATATCTGTAAGGATAACATTATTAAATGTGTGCATGTTGACGAAAAAAGAAATGATAAAGTAAAACGTTTATTAGTGACCGCAATGACTTCTCATGCTTTCTGTGACTGTGGAAAATCAATATTGAAAAGTCGTCAGTCGTTTCAAAGTCGTTTCGACGTCCGTAAGACATCTGATCGAATTCCGTCGGACAACGCATGCCCACTGGGTTGGAGCAAAGTTGGACTAATGCGTTGTTCTGCTTTGACTGTCATACTATATATTCATTACTAGGTTAGCATCTACTTAGATGCATTACTTTATTGCAATCATCAGTTCTTACCAAATTGCAATATCATTGTCATATTTGGGGTAGTTCTTTTAGTTAGATCCTCTTTCTTTTAGATAGGGTCTTTATTCAAATAAGTTGTATTCCATTATAGTATAATGAAAGTATTATAGTATTATAGTTATTCATTTAGGTATTTACCTCAAACGTCGGTGCTTTAGAATTCTTTTCCGCCATCATACTTTCCGGACTAACACGATTAATAGTTATTTTAGATTTATAGCTTTTGTCTTAAACAAGCACGCACACACTCAAACACACACACACATACACAAACATATATATATATATATATATATATATATATATATATATATATATATATATATATATATATATAAATTATTTTAGTGTATTCTACAAACAGAGTGCTCAATGTTCTAAAAGAACAGAGCAATAATAAATTAATAAAAACACTTATCTAATTTTTGATTACTTCAACACTGTGTTTTACCATCAGGAAGAACAAATATATACTATTAATAATAAATTAATAATACAACACAAATATATATATATATATATATATATATATATATATATATATTATATATATATATATATATATATATTTGTGAAAGTATTATTAATTTTATTGTGTTTTTATTAATTTATTTTAAATTCTTTATAATTTTTATTAAAGCTATTTCTATAAACTTAATTTTTGTTATATATTTTATATAACACTTATATTAGAAATTGTAATATATATATATATATATATTTATATATATATATATATATATATATATATATATATTTTTATTATATACTAATAATATTTTATAACATTATATAATATATTGTATAGTATTGCTTTACTTTGTAATATGGTTTATTGTATAATACAAATATATTATTATATAATACAGCAATATTGTTATATAAGTTACTGTAATTAGTATTAAGTCTGCAGGAAAACTAAAAATTTTGAGCACCCTAAAAGTTATCTGTTAATAGAGTTAATTCCTGTTTTCGTTTTACTTATTCATTAGTCATACTTGTAAAAAAGTTGTTGGTTTAGAAAACCTTTTGCAGAAGTTTAAATTATTCCTGAACCAAAAAGCGTTAAATTAAATTGCTATTGGTCTTGTTTAAATCAAAAATTTTAAAATTTTAAAACAAAGTTTAAGAAATTCGTAATGATGAAAAGGAGTCTGAAAACGAGTCTAGAAAATAACTTAGCCTGGAGCACAAAAATGTCAAGAATTCTTCCTAAATAAAATTTTTTTAAACATAAACTTTATTATGGCTACCTTGAACTTGATGATTGACCGTTTATAGTAAAAACATTTTTATTATTAATTTTGATATGTGCTCTAAGAAATTTTAAAAATAGATTTGAATTAAAATTTTGAGGACGGTGCAACAATGATGAACATGTTAAACATTTTTTGAATAAATTGGCACATTTTACACAAGCTTTATATTTTACACAAGCTCTATATATCATTCATTTTTGTGGCTTTTTTATACTGTTGTAATATACATTATATATTTATAAATCATAGTTTAAATTATATTATTATGTTGCATTGTACCATTATAAATTTATTCTACTTTAATATATATTTTTTATATTATTGTTTATATATATTAGTTAATGAATTATATTTTTACAAGTTTTTATAAAGAAGAATTTGTTTCTCTCGCTGTTGATGAGTAAAGAAAAGTCACCGGATTTTCTCTTCCATTATTTAAGTTTTAATATTTTTTCAGAACTTATAAAACATTTTTTGCAGAATCTATACCTTATCAAGGAAGCTTCATTTTGGCTGTTTAAACATTATTACTTTTGTATATATGCAATAAAAAAGAATTTCAAGATAACCATAAACGGACGCCTCCTTTTATATATATATATATATATATATATATATATATATATATATATATATATATATATATATATATATATATATATATATATATATATATATATATATATATATATATATATATATATATATATATATATATATATATTTAAAAGTTTTTGGGTTTTTTGAAGTCTTTTTTACCGCAAGAGCTCAAGATGAAGCCCATATACATTGTATGCACTACGACATACAATACTTTAAGTAAACGTGACTTGTCAGCTTTAAGCACTTTTAGTAACAGGTTCAGTAGCTTATTTAGCGTATGGCGTAAAGGAGGGGAAGGTTGAGCTGCTCCCCCGCGCTTATTAAGTCGGTCAACTGGCGCCCCCTAAAATACAAATTTCTCATTATAAAGTTCTGCAAAATAGAAAACTAGGTAATAACAAACCATTGTTTGCAAGCAAATTTGCCCGCATTAATGACAGAAAACAATGTGGAGACGTTTTGTTTTAAAAAGTAATCTCTTATAATCATAATGTACACAAAATATTAGAGATGTCACAAATAGTGATTTTGCCAAATACAGAATAGAGAATATTCGGCTAGGCGCTCGGCCGAAGCACCGAATATTCGGAGACACATTTATTTTGATGGTTCCGACCTGCTTCATTGAAGTGCATATGTTAACAACATTGTGGGCGTTTTTGTTTTATTTATGACTAGTTTGTGTCACAGCACGCGTTAATTGTTGAGTGTCACAGCAAGTAGTACTCTTCAAACCATTTTAAAAAATTAAAAAATAACCAGCTCAAGTATATCTTGCATATCTAAGAAAAATTTTAGAAGTTGTTATAGATTGATACAGTACAAAATACTCCAAACTTATTAAAAACGACATCTTTACAACAACCTGAACTTAAAGCATGGTTTAACTTTAATGGGAATGTCAATTATACGATTGGTTTTTTTTATTGATGGACATTCCTAATAATGCACAACAAACCTTTCAAGTTGTTGTCAGAATACGCAAAACGTTATCTAAACAGAACTTGACAAAATTTTATTATTATTTGCCGTTCGCAGGGTTAAAATCAGTGCCGTTGCAGCAAACAGTTTTTTTTAGAAATTTGTATAATTTATAAGAAAATCGCAATCATCTGTATCATCAAAGGAATAAAATATTTTATCATAACTTACCTTTAATGATTTTAGGTATCAAATATGCTAATTCTTTGTTGAAATAAAAAATAAGTAAAAATAGCTAAATGAAATCCGTTTTTATTCGCTTTTTTGTTACAACTTGGTATTTTATACAAACTTTTTTCTGCAAGATTTTATTTCCAGCGGGTCAAGAACGTTCGCTGGACATCTTAAGAACATCATAGAGTAAACTTTATGATGTTCTTAATAAAATATATTCTTGCAATATTCGGCTGAATACCGAATAGTAAAAAAAGTAGCCAATTAGACCGAATAACGAATAGTCGCTAAATATTGGTGAAATCTCTATATTATATACACAGCCAATGCACTTTTAACATAGTTTGGTGTATCAAACTATTGTGACTGTACAGTGACAGATGTTCATAAAACTACAATGACTTTACAAACGGTAAACGAATTTTTTTTAAGGAGAAAAACAAAAGGTTATAAGTTAGATTTAGATAAAAACAAAAAATTGTAAGTTAGATTTCAACATAGTAGAGCAATTTAGATTTGTTTTTAAGTGTTAAAAAAGTTTTCGGCATAAGCCGTTTATCCATCCTTATTAGAGAAATAGATGGTATCATACTTTCCTAACTTGTCTAAACTCTATAGAATTGACTTGACTCTTCCTTTTAAATCTGCTTATGACGAGAAAAGTTTCAGTACACTGAGAGCATTGACATTAAAGACGGGCGCAGACGTCCGTAGGATGTTAATGACCTTATAGACGTCACCAAGTCCGTGTGATGTTCTTAAGACGTCCAACGAACGTTCTGTACCCGCTGGAAATGAAATCTCGCAAAAAAAAGTTTGTATAAACTGGCAGGAAAAAAAAAAAATTCTTAATGCTTGTTTTCAGTAATATGCATAGTGTGAATATACTTTTAAATAACCAAACTATTGCAATAATATTAAATGTTTCTTTTCTTTTTTTTAACGATAATTTTTAACCAAAGTAAACTTAGCAAACTCAAACTTTATATTGTTCAGTGTCTTAAACTTTATATTGTTCAGTGTCTTAAACTTTATATTGTTCAGTGTCTTAAACTTTATATTGTTCAGTGTCTTAAACTTTATATTGTTCAGTGTCTCAAACTTTATACTGTTCAGTGTCTGAAACTTTATATTGTTCAGTGTCTCAAACTTTATATTGTTCAGTGTCTTAAACTTTATATTGTTCAGTGTCTTAAATTTTATATTGTTCAGTGTCTTAAACTTTATATTGTTCAGTGTCTTAAACTTTATATTGTTCAGTGTCTCAAACTTTATATTGTACAGTGTCTCAAACTTTATATTAACCAAAGTAAACTTAGCAAACTCAAACTTTATATCGTTCAGTGTCTTAAACTTTATATTGTTCAGTGTCTTAAACTTTATATTGTTCAGTGTCTTAAACTTTATATTGTTCAGTGTCTTAAACTTTATATTGTTCAGTGTCTTAAACTTTATATTGTTCAGTGTCTCAAACTTTATATTGTTCAGTGTCTCAAACTTTATATTGTTCAGTGTCTCAAACTTTATATTGTTCAGTGTCTTAAACGTACTTAATAGTTATGATAAAAGGCACATAAAAGCGTCGATAAAATAAATTTATCGCAAGCGCGGTTTTCGAAAAAGCTGTTTGTAGGGGTTAACGCGTCACCCCCAACCGCTGTCGTCCCCTACTCATTTTTCTGTCTCTTCTTTCCCTACGACGCTAAACCTCAATCCGTCACTGAATAGGTTACTGAATTTAAAATTTCAAAAACATAACAAAATCTATTTAAAGTTAAGAAATTGTATTTTTTGTAATTTTTTATAAAAATACAGTCCCTTACTATTTATAATTTTTTTATGATTTCCTATATAAGTTTTACAATATGTTTAAATAGTTGCGTTTTTATCTAACTTTTTTTTTTTTTTTTTGGTTTAAATGGTTTATAAAATACTCTTAAAGAGTTTTATAAAAATTTCTGATTAAAAAATCATGAGGATTTTTTTTTAGCCAACTTAATGTTAACATAGACTTTGTATATTTTAGTCTCGTATGAGTTTGTATATTATGTCTGTTAGAAGTTTTTCTAAATTTTCTGCATATGCATTACAACTTGGATATGTAAAAAAAAAAGAAAAAGAGTTAATTAAAAAAGTAAAAGCAATGAACTTTATAGTTCAAAAAATCTAAGTTCAAATATTTAATATAGACTATAGTTCAATCCGATGCACAGAGTTTTGTGAAGTGGCTAATACTTTACAGAGTTTTAGGCTAGGTTTAAAAGCATATTTTGACACAAAAAAAAACCACTGCACACTGCACAGCAAACAAAAAGTTTACGCTAAGTAATTACAAAGTTAGGCTACGAGACGCAATCCAGTTGGCTACTAACAGTTTGTGCGTAAAAATTTTTTGTAACTTTTTAGAAACGATTTAACTAAACAGTGTATTATCGATATGTCGTTATTATATTATCGATATGTCGATATAATATTATCGATATGTCTTTATTTTATCGTTAGCTTCAAAGCTACAGTATTTAATTATCAAGTGTTGGAATAATATTGAAATTATTAAAGTTCAATTTTAAGAAAAAACTAAGAAAACGAATATTTTTTTTTAAAGACGGAAGTATAATACATTATCAGTAATATTATGTTACACATACCAGATGAAGTTTACTACTTATTTGTATCTAAACTTAAGTTTAGATACAAATGAAAAATAACACAATATTTTTAAATTGAGCATAAAGTTATAAAAGATAAAACCTCAAGTCTTTTTTACACATGTTGAATTTTTTCAATTTAAATTGTACTCACGCTTTATTGCACGTTTTGCATAACTGCATATAGCATAACATTATAAAAAAAATACTTTACATATTGACCACCGTGAAGTAGATTAAGATAAAATTTTCTTTTTTCTAAATAGCACTGCATACTTCTTTCATTAAAGTTCTAACTCATTGTTTTTCTCAACAAGGTGGGATTATTGTTTGTTTTTTGTTCAAGCGGGATGAATTAAAGTCAAAAAAATAACGGTTAGTTGTAGGTTGTAGAAGATTTAAAAACTAATAAAGATTAATTTATCCAAGAGTATGGATCAGTAAAAAATAATACAGATAGCGCTACCTATATATTTTTTAATATATAGCCCAGTGGTTTAGTCATTAAAAATCAATTTAAGGCAATTTAGTCAGTAATTCTTAAGACATAATAAAGTTTATAAAGCTTATCGAGATATAGTAATAGGGAGAACTCGTCAGATGAAATAAAGCATCCAAACTATTAATTACAATTCCTTTAAAATTAAAAATAAATTTCCTGAATGTCAACAAATTGGGTTATTTTTAAAACACATTTTAATAGCCGACTTAATCCTTTAGATGCTTAAGTACTTGGAAATAAATTATCTCCGTAACAATTTAAATATCGGCGATGGTAAAGAAGGAAAAAAGTAACATAAAATATTTATTCAATATAGCGAGAAAAGTTTCTTTAGTTGTTTTTTCCTAATTGACGATTATATACCATTACCGAGATGAGGGTAAATGCTTGCTACAACCATGGTATAACCAAACAACATATAACTTTTTATGGTTATAACAAGTAGTTTAATTATTTATTCTACTTTAGGTGGAAAGTTAATAACTTACTTTAAAAAATAATTAACTATGTGTTATAATGTTCAGATTATTTATCAATCTTTCCCTACCCAGGGAAAATGTCCTATATAATTTCTAAAAACTTTTGAAACATATGGCCTATAAAAATTCTATAGAACTCTATAGAATCTCTGTTACTTTCTGTAGAAATTTCTATAAAACTATTTTTTCTTTAGAAAAAAAAGTTTTAAAGCAATTTCTATAGAAATTAATAAACATATAAACTATAGAATTTCTATAGGCCATATGTTTCAAAAGTTTATAGAAACTCTATAAAACTTTTTTTCCTGGGTATATATATATATGTCTATTTATATATATATATATATATATATATATATATATATATATATATATATATATATATATATATATATATATATATATAACATTGACAATAAACGTGTTTGTATATTTCTTAAATCTCATTTGAAAAATTATTTGAGCTTTATTTCTCAATGTAGTTATGTAAACCCATTTTTACCATAATGAAATCGTTTCCTAATATATTAAAAAAAACTATATTCATATATATAAATATATTTTGAATTTTTTTAAATGTTAGTATACTGTTTAATAATATTTTTAATTTATTATAGATATAGATTCATTTTGAAATATTATTTTGTTAACAACATTAAATATTAAATATTAAACTAATTTTTTTTATTCTTTAAAAATCACGTTCAAGATCTAAAATCAAATCTTTAAACGCGTCATGAATGTTTTTATTGTCTTTAGCTGATACTACTGCGTGCTTTGTGTTTATCATGTGGAAATATTTTGAAAGTTCTTCATAACTTTTTAAGTCTATTTTATTTTGCAATATGAGAATGGGAGATTTTCCATTACGAATATTGTTGATATCAGCAACTGTTTCTACAACTTTAGCAAAACTTTGTTCACTATTTTCGCTGTAAACGATAATAAAAGCGTCTGCTTTAATCACTTCGTCACGATAAAGTCTCGTGAACATTTGATTAATTTTTCCATTAAAGTCACGAAGTTCTAAATTTATTTCTTTTTTAGCTTTGTCTTTTTTTATAAATACTCTGGATTTATAAACTTCTGACACTGTTGGCAAGTAATCGCTGCAAAATTTTCCGTACAAAAACTGCTCTAAAACACTTGTTTTACCGACTCCTGGAGCACCAAGAACAAGAACCCTTAATGATTTGCAGCAAGATGTTTCTTGATAACCATTGCAATGATCGCTATACAAACATTTTCCAGTTACCTTTTTAAGCATTATAAATCGTTCTCCCCATTTACCCATTTTAAACTTTAAAATCAACTTTTAAAAGTTAAAATCAATCTCAACTTTTTTTTATTTATATTCAAACCTACAACTAATTCTAGTTTTTATAGAGTCTTGTTTTTAAATGCTGTCATGCGTTCCAATATATCTGTTTCATTCCAATATATCTGTCGTATTTTAATATACCTTTAAGACAATAGTTACAAAATAAAGTAATTAACAACAATAGAAAAAAATTCTTACGCACAAAGATGCTAAAAAAAATCTTTTAGCGGGAGGTCTTGCTAAGACAAAAAACTTTAATAAAATGATGAACTTACGAGTTTTTTAAGTTCATGTGTATAAACATAATCTTCAAAATTTTATCGCGTGCGATATAAGATGAATTTTTGAAAATAACAAATGAAAAGAAACATTTGAATTAAATTTAAAAATAAAGAAACACTATTTATGAAGTTTTAAAATTTAAATAGTAAAATATAATAATTGTAACTAAATCACGTTTCTTGTCATGAATTTAAAAAAACACTTTACAGAAGTTAACATTACTTAAGTTAAATAGCTTGGTAGGTTATTAAATTATAAAATTATTTTTCATAGTGTTATTAGGAGAGAATGAGGAAAGGATGGGATTGGGACACAATGAAAAACTATACATATGTTTATGAATCATATAAAAGCTAGATTACAGGACTAAGACGCCCTTGAGTGCCGACTGCCCATAGTGTTGTACAGTATTGTTTCCCGATAAAGTAAGCTACAATGATAGGTAACCCTAGGTTACAAGACTTAGAATAAGTATTGAAAAAAATAAATAACAATCGATGTAGTTAAAATGACGTAATGTAAGTAATCTAATAATGTTTAAAACTTAACAGTTCATTGAAAACGTTTTACTAATTATGCGGAAACTAAGAATATTAAGAACTCAAAAATGAAAGACTTTGGTATTGGTTATTTAAATGAATGAGTTTAGATGACTTATTTATGTTAATTTAAAGTTACTTAGCGCAAATTCATGTTTCACTCTAACCCACTAAATAAACGTGATGCTCATAGACAAAACCGTTGGTCTTCTCGGAGATTCTTTTAAAAAAATTATGTAAACATGAAAAAAGTTATTATAAAATAACAAAGCAATAACATATTGTTTATGAGAAACTTTATCAACAGTTTTTCTTTTAAAAAGATGTGGGTTTAAGATTTACACGTTTATAAAATTTGAATCTTTTAAAGGAGTTGTTAGCAAATTAAAAATCTGACTCTAATTTTTTTTTTGTTTCAAATCATAAAAAGGAATTTTTGCAACTATTTTTTTCTATAGAAAAGTAAATTTTTTTTTTTTGGGGGGGGGGGGGGGGAGGGGGTTATATATTTTCCGGACTCCATAAACCATTAAGCTGCTAAACAACTGGCTTCGTTTTAGCAAGCGGTGTTATAGAAATATATTACATGATTACCTATATGATTAGAAATTTTGTAAAATTGCATCATAAATTTATATTTATTTTTGCAATACTTAGAAGGTAGGTTTGCATACAGGTTTTTTACAAGAAGACAAGTAAGTCGAAGACAACTCTGTTTAAAAATTTAAAAAACAAAGTTTTCAATTAACTAAACAATTTTTTTCTGAAAATATAATGTGCAGAAAATAAAAAATATATAATGTGCTAATAATAAGATAATGAAAAAATACAAAACAATAAGTTTTTGCATTATATGCAAAAACTTATTGTTTTTGTATATAAGGTACCCTCCGGTAAAACTTACTTTAATATTAGAGTTTTTATGGCATAACTCTAATATTTTAAATCAGTAAAAGAGTTCGAAACTCTTTTACTGCTTTAAAATATTAGAGTTATGCCATAAAAAATCTCACTTCCGTTATGGTTTTCACGTTAATGAAAGATATCTCGGACAACCTCTCTTTTCTGAGCTCATTTCTAATTTTACAGGTATGTAATTTTCTACATACTTTAAATATATGATAATATATTTTCCTAAACTGCATGTATTATGATTAAGTAATGTTTAGTTGATATTACAAAACAAATAGTATTAGTGCATGTTGTCAAGTAATAAAGTTCTAGACTTTGAAACGCAGCAAGTTGGTAGTGCAAACAAGGCCCACTAGAAGTCGGTTAATAAGGTCCACGGGCTCTATTACCCTAACATCAGTAATATTCTAGCAAATATTAAAAACACTAAAATTTACTAAAAATATAATATGTTAAAACACCAGGCCTATATACTATAATACAATGTAACTGATTGTCCATTATATAATGCACTAATTCATAGGCTTCTATAATTATATTAAGTACCGGTAAAATCTAAAAAACTATTATAAATTTCAGTCAACTTTTTCAAATTTGGTCAAGATAACGACACCATGTGGAGCAAAATAGAGAGAAAGCCATCTGCAAGATGCTCTTAAAGCCTTAAAAAGTGGACAATCTTAAAGAGAAATAGCCACAAAATTTGGCATCCTCAGAAGAACACTCAGGAATCACCTTATTTCAGGTTCTGATAAAAGTTATTTGGGAATAAAGTGCATACTTTTGTTAGATCATAGAAATAGAACTAGTATCTAGGATTACTAGGTCGTCTGATATTTGAATGCCAGTAACGCTAGTAACGCCAGTAACGTCTAAACTGTTAAAATCCTATGCATATGATTTTGTTGAACTTATTAAAATCAAACACAGCTTTAACGTATCTCAAAAGCTAGATGGAAAAGATTAGTACAGTAATTAGTTTAAGACAGCACCCTGATATCAGCTACAGAAAAGCGCAGTTTATGAATCCAGCTAGAGCTCGAAAGATGAATCCTTTCAAAAATCAGTTTAAACTTTCATAGTTCATAGAACGTGCTCTATGAATTTTCATAGTTCATAGAGCACGTTCTATGAACTATGAAAGTTCATAGAACGTGCTCTAACGTTTGTAACGTTCGTCGAACGTACTTGAACGTTTTGTGTTAGCTGGAAAGCGAGCCCATCTCAATACCAAGAACATGCTAAAAATGTAACAGTTTTTGTGTGTGCAAATGCTCTTGGTACTGTAAAAACCCCAATGGTTCTTATTATATAAATAAGAATGAACAAAGAATACAAAAATAATTTGCTACCTGGCTCTACGGCAATGATAACTGAAATGGATCAATGATCTTTGAGTCATTCTATCTCTAGTTAGAGCTCTTCAACAAGTAAAAGTGTAATAGTGATGTTCTCATTAGTGTAGATCTTGTTAAAAAAGCAAAGAGCTATGGTATTCACCTTTTTTTGCTAACCAGCAAATCGAACACATGAATTTCAACATATCGACAAATCTGTTTTTAAGCATTTTAAACGTATTGGGAAAAAGGAGATTTAAAATACTGGAGGGCAAATCCACATTAAAAGATTACAAAATTTTTGTTTAGAAAGATTTTTAAACTTGTGTGGAAAAAATGTATGTCAATAACTAATACTATAACAGGATTTAGAGCTACTGAAATTTATCCTTTGGACAAGAAAACAACTACAGATTCAGCATTTTTGCCCAGCATATTCTCGGCAACTGATGATCTATGATTTATTCAGAATGGTGTGGATATTATATAAGATTCATTAATACCTAATCAACCTAGGTTATCGTCAGATGTAAGGCCGGACAATCAACCTAGACCATTTACGGCTGCTGTCAAACAGCTCTACCAACCTTGCCCATCAACGGTTGCTGTCAGACAACTATACCAACCTGGACCATCTACGGCTGCTGACACTTAGTAAAATTCATAAATGCCTCATAAATGTTTCAATAAACTAATGGAAAGTCCTGCCAATAAAAAAGAAAAAAGCTTCTTCTATGTTGCAAAACCATTGACAAAAGAAGTTTTTTCATAATCGGACAGTAAGGAAGTGTAACATAAAACACATGAGCAAAGGTAAGAAAAAAATTAACAAAATAAAGTCTTTAACTTTAGTGGATTTAAATGATTGGTTTTGTTTTTTATGCGAGGAAAAGTCTGTGGAGAGTATGCGCTAGTGTTGTAAATGCAGTGTTTGGTATCATGAACAATGCATTGAATACGAATGTAGTTGTCTTTTTTACTGATGTTGTTTTAAAGGCCAGAAAAATCATTGAGCTTTGGATCTTATGGTTTTAAAGCCAGGGTTTTAACTACAGGGCCATTGCTCAAAAAGTCCTAACAATATTGCAGATTTTAATAATTTGAGAATAAACAAAAAAACAAAAATATAATTTATTTTTTGTTAAATATCTTTTAAACCGTTTTTTAACTTGACTTATAACTTTATAATATTTTGTTTTTTAAAAAAATTGCATCTAATACTCAACATAAATCGTTGAGCTAATTGTATTAAATTTTATTATTTGTATTATTATATAATGTATTATTCAAAGAAACACACTAGTTAAAAAAACTATTTACTGCATATTCAATTATAAATAATCTTTTCTGAAATTATATAAAACTCTACTTGTTTGAAATGGTGATGACGCAATAAAAATTTTACTTACAAAAAAAAAAGATTGCTTTATTGATAAATGTTAGTAACAAAACTGTACACGTGACTATTAAAAGCTGCTGATATTATTGAGCTTTTTTTTTTTACTGATTTCTTTTTTTTTATCTCTAAGTCTTATCTATTTTATATTTTAAAACGTGTATTTATGTCATAATAAATAGTAGGTTTTAAGAACTTTTGACTCAAGTTGATAAAAAAAAGTTCCTTTTAATTTTCTCACCACTATCTCACACTCTCAATTGCACAGGTTTTGGCTACGTTCTGCATTTATTGTAAATATATTTATATATTTGTTTTGTTAAAATTTTCATCTAAACATATTAGCTTTATTTTAACACAACACTGTCGTATACAGTAACGGTATATGACATATACAGTAACGGTATATGACATATACAGTAACGGTATATGACATATACAATAGCTGTATATGACATATACAATAACGGTATATGACATATACAGTAACTGTATTTTACATTTAAGTGTAGCTAAAGTATAACTGTATAACTACGATAAACTAATAATGTTACTAGGTATTATTGGAATATTTAGTTAAAAAATCTTTAAATAATCTAATGCATTGACTTAATAGATTTTTTTTCCCAATTGCATGGTTTATTAAGTTATATATGTCATATAGATTAGTTTACTTGATTTGTGTTTGCTACCGCGTTGTACTTTTATCAGAAAATACAATGAAAATTTTTTTAAATATTTTTTACTCTCAGTTAACCAAGGAATGTTAGTTACCTTTAGTCCTTTAACTATAAAAAAACGGTTACCTATTATTATCATGAGCAATATTTGACTACTACTCTTATTTTATTTTTTTTGTTTGTTTCAAAAAGTTTTTTTTTTAATTAATTTTTTATTTTAGACCGACAAAGTCAGCGAGAAAAATTCAGCGCTTTTTCTTTAACGTCTTTTTTATGCTTTTAGAAACTATGCAAACTCTATATATACTCTATAATATTTGTTCTCGATAATTCAGGATTAAATATATTAATCCAAAATTATCATTAAATTACACTCACGTTAAGCAAGAATTAAAAAATTATTTAAAAATAAAAAGGAATTTATTTTTGTAAACGTTCAAAAATTTATTTTTTTTATTTTTTTAAATATAATTGTTTCATAACAACTTCCGCTAATGCAACACACAACACAATAACTTCCGCTACTGAATCATCATTAGCTACTGCTACTGCATTAGCCTTTATTACTGCTCTTTTTAACAAACCATTACTGCAGTTTTAACAAACTTTTTTCTAGATTAGTTCTTAAAAAAAGCTGCAATTAAACTAGATATCATTCCATTTTTCAATTTTCTTTTCTCTAGAGAAAATGATTAACTGTTCCATGATTAACTGTTCTAAAATTAATATGCTTGAAATAACTATGCCTAAACTTAAGGAATCGCTATCAACAATAAATTGGGTTAATGTGTACCAAAGAAGTAATCTTGGAAACACTAACTTCGCTTGTAACCTACTTTTACAACTTTTTTGGGTATAAAAATAATTCTAGTATTCATATTTTGTTGCCCAATAACCTTTATTAAAATAATAAAGTTTTTTGCTAAAAGGTGTTTGTAACGCTTCTAGCAATCTTGTACTTATTGCTTTTTCCGTTATAAAAAGCCTTTTTAAGTATCTTATCAATTAAAACAGGAATTCTCCCAGACGAAAATAGCAAAAAATTTACCTATAAATAAAGCAAGAGAAAGTTTTAAGTTATTTTAAATTTATCTTAATTTATTCAATTTTTTTTAAGCTTCCTAAAGAAATAGTTAACAAAAACTTTATAAGTATTTAATTGATTTGTGTAGTGAGTAAAAGTCAAAGTTAATCTGTCAAAGTCGTTGAAAAATTTTTTCTGCAAAAACCTGTAAGGATCACTTCCCCACTTAAAACTTACTTGCGCCGGCTCTGCTTTCAAAGATGCATCAATTATCTCCAGCAATGACAAATAAACTACAAATTAAAAACGTACATTCATTCTTAATAAAGTAGTAGATGACATCATGTTTTTATAACTTGTTCATACTCTACAAAACCAACTTGATTCTTTCTTTTACATCTGCTTATGACGAGAGAAGTTTCAGTAGAAAAGAATTATGAAAAATTATCTGTGATCAACAATGTAAAAACAATATCTTTTTGGATTGACATTATTTTAAATCGAATCTAAGCTTGTTGAGAGCATTGACTTTAAATTATCAACAAATTATTTTCCTTTAACACAGTGGTCACAGCCGTCCTTAAGACGTCTATACAACACCTTATAGTTGCCACGTACAATATTCTTAAGACGTCAAGCAATTGTATATAATTATGTATAATTGTATAAACTAGCAGAAAAGTAAATTTCTTTCTTAATTCTTGCTTTTAGTCATATGCATAGTGTAAATATTTTTACACTATGCATATGACTAATAAATAACCAAAATATTGCAATAATATTATATGTTTTTTTTTTATCTTTTTTAACGGTTATTGTTAAACTAAGTAAACTTAGCAAACTCAAACATTAGATTAGTTAGTGTCTTATAAGACACTAATAGTTATGATAAAAGGCGCATAAAAGCATTAGTAAAAAATATTTATCACGAGTGTGATTATAAAAAAATGTTTTTGGTGATTCATGTACCACCCCAAACTCTTGTTGCCCCTTACTAATTCCCCTGGCCTCCTCCTCCCACCACGCTAAACCTCAATTCGCCACTGAAATGACCCAAAGCTTAAATCCAAAACATATTCTTCAAAACATTGTAAGTTATTGGACCGAGTTAGAGAATGATAAAATATTTGATTATTTTCTATTCTATTATATATAATTTTACTTTATAAGTACGAATTCATCAATTTAAATCCATTACTTTAACAGATGAATGCATTAAACATCAGATCAACATATATCAATATATAGATCTTAAATATTGGTATAGAAATATAACAATTTTATATCAATATAAAGATTTTACATCAATATATAGAACTTATATCAATATAGATATCTTACATCAATATAAGGATTTTATATCACTATATAGATTTTATATCAATATACAGATTTTATATCAATATATAGATTTTATATCAAAATACAGAACCTATATCAAGATAGATCAATATATCCTTTAAGTTCAAAGAAACAATGGGAATAGTCCCAAATCGATGTAAAATAAAGTTTTTTAAAACTAACTCTAACACAGCAAAATCTAAATTATAGTCCATAGCCATAGTCAAAGACATTTATTTCTTAAAACAGGAAATATTTTTTTTATTTTAATACTCACATCAAAATTGTTAACCCATTGTCTATAGTTAAAACGTTTATTTTTTGAAGCAAGAAAATGATTTCTTGAAACAATTTGCGGAGTGCGGAGTGTGAAGTTTATTTCTTAAAACAATAAATATATTCAGGGGCGCCCAAAGCATTATTTGGTCTTTGAGATAGGAAACTTCCAGACATGGAGCAAACTCCAAACATTTATATGTTTATACTTATGTCAAATAAGGATGCTTTGCAAAAAATTGCGATGATTGGAGCTTGGGAACAAAAAAGCCCCAAAAATTTAGCCCCACCTGCCCCAAATGTGAGAGCAACAAGTAGATGAAATATTTTTTGTATTATTTTCAACTAGACTTATATTCATCGATAAATTTTAAGTTTCATAGTATTATCTCTAAGAGTTCAAAAATTATGACAATATAAAATTTGCAACCCCCTCAAATTGAGGAGGTTTAAACTTTATATGGTCATAATTTTTGAACACTAAAATATTTTTCTATTATCTAAGAAAATAAAGTTTTAAAATTGATTCTTTTAGCAACAATTTCACAATTAATAACTATTAATTTATTTACTAATATAATTAATATTAATTAATATTATAACTAGTATTTTTTGAAAAATTTAATTTTAAAACCAATGTTTAGGAGTAACTTAGAAGCGATATCAATATACATAATATGTATATTATAATAGAATATTGAAATAAAAGTTTTTTGGGTCAAAGAATTTAAGTTGGTAAATACAGATATATTTCATGTGTAGCTTACTTTAGTTTACTTGCTACATGCATAAAAAGTAATTTAAGTTAAAATTTTAGAATATTAAGGCAAAATAAACAAATTTGTATTTTTTATTATTTTTAACTATAAGTTGAAATTTCTATTGCGCAACAAAATCATGTAATTTAGTGCAGCTGGATTTTTTTTATATGGCTTTTGATAGGTGTTAAGAGCAAAATAAAGTTGGAAACACTTTGGGATCATGTGGGACTTGCTTTTTAGTTAACTTTAATAAGAGAACTCATGTCTTTATTCATGGTGTTATATAAACGAATGCAAATATTTTTTTTGTATAATTTCATAAAACTTTTCGTGCCTTACATATAAAAGGATCCCCAAACATCAATAGTTTTAGAAAAATATTTTTTTTACTATATTATTTTCATATTATTTTGATATGTAAACAAAAATGTTGCGAAGTTTACGAATATTTATCTTCTATCATAATCCACACTGAAAGCATTACTTAACCCTTAATTCAATAAAATTACTATGCCAATACCCTAATATATATGTCTGAAAGTACAAAAAAAAATTTTTTCCAATAATTTATATCTTATAATTTTAAATAGGAAGTTTTTGCCACTTTACCGCTTCTCTGAGGCATAGTGAGTCGCCGTTTTTAGGTAAGCGTTTTCAAAGTTAGCGGTAGTTTAGTTTTCTATAAAAGTAAAGAAATCTTTTCAAGTTGACATATTAGTGATTTTCTAAGTAACATAGTGTTTTCTAAAAAATAAAGATTCTAGAGTACTAAAAATGCTTTATAATAATAAACTTTTAAAAAAATTACTCATTCAGTAAATTCTAAAAAATGTATAATTAAAAAAAAATAGTCTTTAATTTATTCTAAAACACAATGCCTCAGTCAACAAAAAGACATTTTGATTTCAAACTTTCCAGGTGCTGATCCTAATATTACAATATTAGATTTCACAATATCTTCGATACTAATCCTTAACGAAATACGCTATCCTCATATCTATTTAGTGGAAATGTATACTAAGAAATTTTTATCCAATCAATACAAAAATGTATTTATACTATCTTATTGGTTTTTTTTTAATTTTATAGCGAAACGAGTTCAACAACGAGTTATCATAAAGCCAATGCACATATTAGTATTTTTTAATGGAAAATAAAAAACTTCTTTAAATTTTATTGATGTGAAATTAAAAATTATATATATATATATATATTTTTAATTTATTAAGTCTTTTTAAGTAACATAAATATTTTGACATTCTAAGTAGAGTATTTCTAATTTTATGAGCTTGTATGTTAAATCGTTCTTTACTTTAATATACGCGTGCAAATTGTTTTAAATATACCCGTTTTAAGATAATTAGTATTCTAACCATGGGAAAAAATTTCATCTATCACAGTCTTTGACTCAAAAAGTTTAAAACAACATTAAAGTTTAGGACAATAGCATAATAAAAAATTTTATCTTAAAACTTCCTGCTTTTTAATCTTCAACGAATGTTATCATTCGTATAACATTGATTTTGCACTGGAACGCAAGCACAAAAATTAATTTTAGCACCGCATTTTATGATGAAAAATTATATTTACATGTTTGTTTTTGTTTATTTGCAAGTTTGCGTTAATTACCTTGATTTAAAAATGTTTTAAACTCAATAATATGAACTTATCTTCCTCAGTTATCTACTCCCTCCTCGTTCCCCCTTACTGTAGGTGTAGAAACCAGAAACAATCAATCAACGGTATATTTAATAGCTTTATTTCCCAAGTAACAACTTTAACAAACAAACCTATTGTTAAACCAACTACTATAATTACTATAAATAAAAACTAAATAGACCGTATATTTTGTTTAGCTAACAATGTGCAGAAATTGTGTTTGCTACAATGAACTTTAAGGATTTAAAAAATAATAATTACTTTACAATTACGTAGGTTTGTGAGGCTAAAAATAAAAATATTTTTTATTGCGCAAATCTTTATGGGGTTGATATAAGGACAAACAATTCACTGAAATAATAGAATTTCCTAATAACGCAAGTCGTTACAGGATTGATATGTGGAAAACTGTTTTATTATTTATTTTCTTTATCGATATTTACGGAAAATCAAAAAATCAAAAAAATTTCACAACGACTTTCTCTGATGAAAACTATTGCCTTAAACGATATGAGCGCTGGTTATTTAAGTTAAACGATATGAGCGCTCGTTATTTAAATTAATTTGCTAAGAAAGTAAGCATTACATGATTTCAAAATGTGAGGTGACTAAATGTGTATTCAGAATGCCATAGTATCTTCAGAAAAAAATAATTATAAATTTTCAGTTTTAGATTTTAACTATCACTACTAAAATTATTTGTTAAATACTCGCTATTCGATACAAGTAAGGTAAATTATAATACAGTTACATTTAGGAAAAAAACGAAACATGATTATCTTTCTATGAATTTTTTCTTTAAGAATGTATTCGTAGATTGGTCTTTGTTCCTTTGAGTTCCAGCACTCAATTTGCACAACTTAAAACTTGAAGATTCTCTTCAGAAACTGTATTTTTATATGAGATTAACGTTAATTTTTTATATCATAATCTTTGCTTATCGTTATAATCTTTGCGCAAATGAAACAAACAGATTGTCTGTCATGCATTCTAGGTAATAATTACGTAATAATTTTTGTGAGTCATGGATTGATTAGAAAACTAATAAAAACAAGTTATACAATTTATAGACAACCCGTTGGTTTAAAATTTAAACTTTAAAACTTTTTAACCAAAGTGAATAATTCGCGGAAGCCTGTTTACACTGTGGATGACCTGAACATTAACTTATTAAAACATACACCAAACAAAAATGTCAAACATTTTCTAAAATCTTTAGTAAACATTTTCTCCTTGTGCTTATAGTTATGAATATTTATAAATTCAATTTACTCAATTACTACTTATTTCTCATGTATAATACTAAGCATGACTGTCGCCAAAAATATTTGAATCCTATTTTAGCAACTTTTTTGTTTCAAAATAAAATTTTTAACAAACAGATAGTATATATTTAAACCATTATATTCAAACAACTATTTTGTTTTAAAATATCATTTAAAAATAAGCGCAGACTCAAATGAGTATCGTGAACCTATATGGAAAATATATTTAATTATTGCTCAAAAAGATAAATTACGACTTAATAAAAATGGGACTCTGTGATAAGAAAAAAATGTATTCTACTTTCTGCAGCAAGTAACGCACAACAACAGAGAACAATTTCAAATGAACAACTTCAAAAATACTCTTTACGAAATTATTTTTAAATAATCTTAAATACGGATACAAGCTGGACTGTGGAGAGCTTTCCTGACTATTTTAGTTTACTTAAAGGTCGTTCACCTACTGCGACAGATACTAACACTGCGTTAGTATATGTCGCAGAGTTAGTATCTGACTATAGCCTATTTTTCAATCTATATACATACTAATTTGAATTACAAAACTCAAATTAGTATGTATATAGATTGAAAAATTTTGAATCAGAATGCATATAGATTGAAAAATAGGCTATAGACCCTTTGAGTATATTTAGTTTTGAAAACCTAAAGTCTTTCCAAAGTAAAAAACGAAGAATCTTTCTAACTAATTTTATTTCATAAGTTTTAATATTTATTTTGTATTTGAGTATGAAGTTACTGCTTTCTTTGAGCGTAGTTAACCCGAATATTTTTAGTCACTGTTACAAATTCTTTAATTAACAACATTGCACGGCTGGACAGGTTTGAGTAGAGCAATTTTTGATTTGAGAAGGAACGACCAAACTTGCACATAAAATTCTAGATGTGGTACAGTTGGTACAGTTTTTTATAGCTGGAGAGTTCCAACAATTACAACAGCTTTGACTTCCTAAAATAGCTTAACATTCTTATAATAACACTTCTCGATGTTAAAAATTCACAAGCCAGTTATGCAACCAATTTACGGTCAATGTCCGGTTGCAATTTTTTATAATCAGAGAAAAATTAATTAACATCAATAACTCATATCATTTTGCTACCATCGTCGTATAATTTAGTATCGATATAAATGCATTGTGGTAAGTCATTAATGAACAATACAAATAAAGTGATGCAATTACTGATCCTCCAGGGACGCCACTTGCTACTCTTTTCAACATGCACGTTTATTCTCTATTTACTACTCATTGTTGTCTATTAGTTAGCCAATCAGTAATCCGGTTTAATTGCTGCCCTGTGGGCACGGGACCTAAATAATACATCTTTTGAGCGTTCAAAAGGTGTCCTTTTATTTATATTATCAAGAAACTATAGTTCCTTGGTAATATAAATAAAACAAAGTTATTTGCTATGTAAACCACCAAGTAAATTTATTTGAAATCTCATCAATAGAAACAACTTTTTTATATTATATCATACCTTTTTTTTGTCTTTCATTTTCTAGCGCCCCTGTTATTATGGCGCCAGGGGCACGTACCTCCTTTTTGCCCCTTCCTCTCGGCAGCCCTAGAAACAGGAAACTTCCACACAATGTGCTATTCTGTAGTGTTCTATAGTATTAGGCTTGGATTTTCTTTACTTTTCTTGGGGTTTCTTAAATACCACTAAATAAAGTTCTTCATCGCTAAATGTGAGGTTTTTTAGAGTAAAATTGTAAATAAAGTTCTTCATCGCTAAATGCAAAGATAATTTTTAGAGTAAAATTGTCTTTCATCGCTAAATCGCGAGGTTAGAATTATTTTGTTCTATCTCCACAAATCAAAAAATTTGAGTTAGATAAATTTTTTTTCTTTTTATAGTTAAAATATTTATTTTTTACTACCAAATCAGTAAAAAATAAATTATTTCTTAATATACCTGACATTGCATTTTGTTCCACCTCCTTAATGCAGTTTATAAATATATATAAATATATATATATATATATATATATATATATATATATATATATATATATATATATATATATATATATATATATATATATATATATATATATATATATATAATGTTTTTTTTTCATAGATCATAGTTATTACATTTGAACTTTCTTATATATATATTGTTCATGGTTTGGGTATTATTGTTATTTGTTTATTATTATGTATATATTTTTTTTTTAGAAACTCTGACTGTTCTTGGATATCCTAATGGTGCACTTGTAATAGCATCAGCTAGTCGTCTGCCCCCAGATGGAGGCCAAACTAGGAAACGAAAGTTAGCACCTAAAACTTGGATACAGAATGTGAGAAAGCAGTTGAGATAATCTGGTCAAGCTTATAAAAATAGAAAAAGAGAAAATGTTCCATGCAAGTCTGTAACCACAAGAAAAGACTGTTTAAATTCTTGTAAATTTAAATGTAGAAAACATATCAGTGATGAAGAACGAGCACATATATTTTCTGATTTTTGGTCTATGGATGATACCCCAAAAAAGCATTTCTACAATAGAACTACTGAACGACTCCAGAAGAAACGTCATCGACCCATCAATGAAAATTCGCGAAAAACATATTCATTTTATTACAGCTTTTTTGTTGGTGATTTGCAAACTCAAGTTTGTAAAGAATTTTACCTCACTACTTTAAATATAAGTAGTAGAAGAGTTTATTATCATCATGAAAACAAGAATGATGCTACTGGAAGCCCAGCCTTTTCAAAATGGGGGAAACACACCAAAAAGGTTGTTGATCAAAGATCAAAACAAAGTGTTAAAGATCATATCAATGAATTTCCACATGTACCATCACACTACTGTCGTAAAAGAACAAAAAAAGAATATTTTGAAGCTTTTTTAAATCTTAATAAAATGTATGAAATTTTACTCTACCTATTGCAAAGAAAAGAATATTGCCCCTGTTAAGAAGCATATGTATAGATTCATATTTGAGCATGACTTTAACATCAAATTTCAAAAGCCAAAAACTGATTTATGTGATACATGTTATGAATACCATAATGTAGTAAATCCAACTGAGGAGCAAACCCAAAAATTTTCCAAACATGTAATGTTGAAGAATCAAAATCGAGCAGAACGTGAAAAAGACCGCAAACTTAAGGATAAAAATGTAGCTGTAGTATGCATTGACCTTGAAAATGTAATAAGTTTACCAAAATCAAACATAGGAGCATTTTTTTACAAACGTAAACTCTCAGCTTATAATTTAACTGGGCATTGCTCCCTAAATAAAAAAGGTTATTGTATGCTTTGGCATGATGGCATTTCAGGTCGTGCAGGAAATGACCTTGCAAGTAGTGTAACATGTTTGCTAGAGAAGATAATTGCTGACCACCCAGATGTTAATAAACTCATACTATGGTTTGATTCATGCGTGCCTCAAAATAGAAATAGTCACATGTTCACTGCCTTACGTGAGTTTTTGATACGTTACCCAAAAATCAGGGTAATAGAGCAAAAGTTCTGTGAATCAGGGCATTCTAGTATACAAGAGGTTGACAATATACATAGTCAAATTGATAGAGCACTAGCTCCTCTTGAAATATTTAGTCCTCTTGGTTTAATCAGAGCAATTGCTAATATTCAAAAGAGAAATCCTTTTTCTGTCTACCAAATGAAAAGATTGGATTTTAAGCATTTTTCAGCTATTGCAGGCTATTTTATTTATAACCTTGTTCCCTATACCCAAATAAAGCATCTGGTTTACAGGGCAGAGTTTTCAGATCATATATACTACAGAAAGTCATTTACTGATGTTTGTTCAGAAGTACGAATTAAGCGTCTTCCTAACAATCCACGATCTTCATTAGCTGTGGCAAGACCTCTTGCAGTTGTACCAATGGCTTCTGTCTTAAACCAGTGTGCTCAAATTTCTAATGATAAAGCTAAGGACCTTCAAAGTATGTTCAAGTATATGCCTGCTGTAGACAACACTTTATAATAGTATTCTAAAATAATTTATTTTAATGTCAAAATATTTATGTTTTATGTTTATGTTATGGTGTTAAATGGGCTTCTTATTGAAATTGTTGTTTTTAATGAATTAACCAGATGTGCTTACCTTGCTGAATTTAATCTTTGAAATTCATTTCACTGTGAAATGTATTTTGGATAATATGTTCTTGGAGCTTATTTCAACCAAAGTTTTATTTTTTTGTAAAAATCTTGGTACATACTTTAGATAATTAAACTTTATAAATATTGCATTAATAATCATTAAAATTAATGCATCCAATAAAACAGAGATATGCCAAACAGTTCTTTACCTTGGTACAATATATACAATATGTATACAAAATACTAATTTGTATTATATTTTTATATAAAAAAATGGAGATAGAACAAAATAATATTGTATTTTATAAAATACGTGTGTATTATATTGTTCTATCTCCAAATCAGGGTGTGGTAATTCAGATACCTGCACATTATATCTTTTAAAGTATTTACTTTTAAACTGTGGTAGCAAGTATGGGAAATTAATATGAATCTAATTCGTTTACGTCTTTTATGTTTAAGTGGTCTACAGGTCCTTTTAAAACTTTGAATTTGACTTTCTCAGTTCGGAAAAATATGGAGAACAAAATAATTCTAACCTCGCGAAATGTAAAGATAATTTTTTAATAAGTTGCATGAAACTTATTAAATTTTATCAAGCAATACAATTAATTTTATAATACTATTTACGGAATACTTTTAACAAACAATATACAACGACATTATTTTACGAAATGTATAGCAATATTAGAAAGCTATTTAAACTATTTTTCTTGTTTTGCTTAAAAATCAGATTTTAAATTGTTATAATATCGAGTTTTCCTAAAAACATTCATTTTCAATATAAACAGTGATTTTAATTTTTTGTTTTTCAAATTTATCTTAAAAGTATTTTAATATTTCTCATTATATTAAAAGCGTTTTTTTTTATTTAAAATATAATTATTTATAAAATTATTTAAACTAAAAATTAAAAAAAAAAGTTATGTGAAAATAAAAGTAAGAACTGTTAATATTATAACTTAAACAAATTTATAACTTAACTAACGGAAACTTGTTTATGATGGCATACTTAACATTGACGCTGCAAAAATCAATACACCGAAGACCTAAAACAAAAATTTTGATATGGATGCAATCCTTGTAACATGTTCCCATTTTTAAAAAAAGTACAAGTAAGCCATCCCGACAAGAAAATTTGATGTGGGCGAAATGTGTTTTAAATGATAGCCACACTCAATTTATGGGATGGCGTAAATGTGGGCCACAATTGAGGGCTTTGAGCCAGAACGGTGTATTTACACTTTTCAACATTTTGAGAAAAGGTGATTTGAAATCTTTAATCATACATTAAAAATCTAATTCGTCACGGAATTTCATGAAATTGAAATTCCGTGATGAATGAAATTCCGTGACGCATTAGATTTTTGACGTATGATTGAAGATTTCAAATCACTTTTTCTCAAAATGTTGAAAAGTAAAAATACGTCGTTCTGGCTCTAAGCCCTCAATATGTGCTTATAGCATTTATACACCTTAGGTGGTAGCTACATATGGCGCACAAGTAGCTATAATTTTTACACCACTTATAAATTATAAATACTATAATCATGCATGGGCCACATCTAAGCCATCGAGTTTGGCCACCATATGTGGTGCGCATTAAATTTTCTAATTTTTGTATTTTATTTAGGTGCCCCAAGAAGTACTTACGGTCTTATCACATGGCACCGCGGATGAGCATTTAATTCACGCCTCCTTCCTAACCGATATCGCAAAACTTGCCCAGAGGTGGGTTTGAACCACAGATCCTTTGTTTCTGAGGCAAGTACGCTACCACTGCGCCACGGCTGCTCAATCGGGATCATAAGTTTCATATGATCCCGATTGTTCTTTAGATTGCATACTTTAAATAAATTACACAAATAAATCTTTTTCTTTTTTATCTATGCCTGCATATAAACAATGACACCAAGAGTTACATTTTTGACAGTAAATCCAAGTTTTTTAGAGTAAAATTATAAATAAAGTTCTTCACAAAATAAACATGCTGTACCAGATAAAAAATCAATTACATTTTTACTTGTATAATTTTCCTTTTCTACAGAATTTTTTTTCAAATAACATTTCTTTTTTAGTTTTTTTAACTAACTATTTTTCCATTTTTTTGTTCTTTAAAATTCTGTTTTAGAAGTTGCTAAATGCAAGGGAGACAACTATATAAGCTGTTGACACAGAAGTTACAATGCATCGAACGCGTTGCATATAACGTGTAGCTAAGCAAAATATTACAACGCCATTTTTTTTGCATATTCCAAAACTGACAAGCCTTTATGAGTAATATGGCTATCTAAGAGAAGAAGTTTTTTGTTGGTTTTCGACGCAGCAGAGTGATGCATAAAATGTTCAAGCCATTTAAAAAAAACCTTACCAGTCATACTCTTTCTTCTGGAAAAATGCTTTACTGCCTCTTGGAACGCAATCAAACAACTCCTTTTTTAATCTTTTCCTATGAAAAATGAAGATTTATAGCACAAATGTTCATATGTGCTACCGATCTTCATTTATTTATTTTATATATTTATTCTATATCATTTATACAACATACTACAGTTACTTGCAGACCAAGCTTAGCACTACTGAGTGCCCATACATATTTTCGCCCTAAAATATTTTTTGTGTTTTTTTGTATTTTTTTTTTTTTTTTGTACAGTACCCTGATTCGTCAAAGTTGAATATGTTTTTAGAATAAAACTTATACTGTTCTATAGTTGTTGCAAATGAGGTAAAATAACAGTTGATGTTTTTTTTTATTGAAAGCCTGTCTTCGAGCAGTATTTTCTGGATTTCTTGATTTATTTATTGAGTTTTAAATACTCAGACAACAATTTTTTACGAGTCATTTTAAAGTATTAATAAACTTGGTATTATTTTTCTACCCATTTTTGAAACCAACCACCTCAGATCTTTTGTTGTTTAGACCAAAAAAATAAATATTTTTAGCCTTCTTTTTTTGCATGTCGAGGCAGGGACACTGAAATTATTGACATCTAATATCCATCTATTTTCTTTTTCCTTAATACTTCTTAAAGTAGTGGCTAGATAACTCAATTAATTCGAGCGTCAAACAAATTGTAAAACTTGGCCTGATGTGCAATTGGAGTTCAAACCCAGTCACTGGCAACTTAGTGCTTGAGTAATACTTTGGTACCCAAAAATCTTAATTAGATGATCTTTGGATTAATTTTTATGACTATTTGTGGCTGTTCCTATGCTAAGCCGACAATATCTTTGGGTATAAGAGAATTGTATAGCAAAGTATAGCATGAAATTCAAATAAATAAAAAAATAAATGTAATAAAAAAAAACAACCTTTTTTTATTACTATTTCTTCCTATTAGTGTAATTTAACCTTAATAACAGCCATTACACTTTAATAAAAAAAACACACTACAGAAAACTATACATATATAAAATGATATTTGTTGATTCCAAAAACAAAATTTGTGCAAAAGGTATATGTTCTTATTAAAAGTCTGTAACAAACAAATTTAAATCTAACCACTTTTTCACCAAAACCAATGTTTACAGTAATTAGACCTGAATAATCTAGGGAAATTTGACCAGTATATCATCATAAGCGTTATGCCATCATAATATCAGGTTATACTTATTTTTTTTAAGATTTTGGAATTTTTTATGGAAAACCAATTTTATTCTTTTTTAAATATTAAATTATTCAAATTTTTACAAAAAATCGTTTGGGTATAATTTTGGTGAAATCACCATACTGAAACCCATAATGAAATAACCTATTTTATTCTAATAAAGCTATTATTACTTTAGGTAGACAAAAAGTAAAAACTAAGCATATGGTATATATTGAATAAATTGTCCACAGATATTAAAAAACAATTTTCTCTCTTCCACTATCTTCATAAAAAAAAGACTTATCTCTTTAAATTATTTTAATCTTAAACTCTTGCAATATTTGAGAGCATTCACTATTGTTTAAAAGTGATGTTGTAAACAATTTGACTCGGAAGAAGCATATAATATAATACAAAACAAAACTTCAAAAAATTTGGTCTACTATACAAAGCCTGTTTAAAATAATCTTATTTTTCTATTACATTATGTTACAACATTTTTGTTTATGTTAACTTTTAATGTTTTCTACATAATTTTGAGATGCTGAGTTTAATGGAACAATTGGTTTTGCTCTATTATCAAGACCTGAGAAAAAGCATAAAGTATATTTTGAAGTTTTTCTTTACGTATAAAAACTTCAAAATATGCTCTATGCTTTTCTCATAATATGTTGACGATAGAGTAAAACCAACAGCTGTGGAAAATTCACATATACGTGTAGCAAAAAACACATTATGTGTAATGTATTAAAATATTATACATATGCTGATTTTAACTATAGAGCACTTCCAAAAAATTAAACTTTTGACATCACGCTTGAAAGAATGAAGTTTATTACATTCAAACTGCTAAATTTTAAAATAAGATAAGAAACATTAAACATTTACATACTTTTATTCATGACGCTTGTTATCTTTTTGATGAAATTAACATTGTTTGCAGTTCTAAAAAGGTTATTCACTAAAATGAGGGAGGGAGGGGGGGATGAAACCTTTAATAGTATCGACTGACTCCTAAAAATAAAAAAATAAATAAGAAAGAATAAAGTAAAAAAAAAAACAAAAAAAAATAGTCCTGAATTGTGTCAAAATTTTTAGGGAGGATGTAACACTTCCTCCCCCCCCCAACCCCCTAAAATTGCCTCTGTTCACTTGACGTTACTCATTGACAGTTCAAAAAGAAGTCAAAAGGCAGTTTTACTCTATAAAGGAAATCAATATCTTTCAATCCTAGTAGCTTATTTCATTCATTTAGGGAAAGACTACAAGAACATGAAATTGTGCGTTAAAAAATCAACTACGACAGTTATCAGTGTGATGTATGTGGAGACTTAAAGATGTTAGCATTTCTCCATGGTCTACAAAGAGGATACATAAAGTATTTATGTTTTCTATGTTTATGGGATAGCAGGGCTGTGGATCAGCGCTTTGCAATAGTTGTGTCATTAGGAAGTGGCCATTAAAAGAACAGCCTGGTTTGCACAATGTTATAAATCAATTTGTGATACCTCTGAAATTCATATTGTCAATAAAGCTGCATTTCCTGTATTCACGGGCCGGGCTTGAACAAAAAAATAGGCTCGTCTATTAAACGAGCCGAGCTTGAACATCATAGGCTCGTTCATATAGGCTCGATTAAAGCTCGAATATATATATATATATATATATTTATCCAATGCAAAGAGAGCAAGACTTATATTTGTGAAAATGTAATTTGAACTATTAGAGTGCAGTGTTTAATAGGAATTATTATGTTTGTGAGAGTTTACATTATGTTTGAACATTGAACTATTAGTTTTAACCTTTATTTTGAACTATTAGATTAGTGGGATCTTATTTCATTATGTTGTTTATTTGCATGTTTAATAGACTGTAGGATTGTTTATGTTGTTTGTTGATTTGGACTTGCATTATTTACAGACGAGCCTTTAACGAACAATTTTTTTTTACTAAACGAGCTTTAAACTAACAGCTTACAATAATTATTTCGAGTTTTAAACCAGTCGAGCTCGAGCAACATGTAAAACGAGCCGAGCCCAAACAATACTAATCCTTAACGAGCCGAGCTCGAACAAAGAGTCTCATGTTCGAAACGAGCTCGGGCCGAGCCTGAACACTCTTAATATGTAAACGAGCCAAGCCAAGCCCTGGCAAGCTTGGCTCGTTCGGCTCGATTTACAGGCCTAACTAGAAAGGAAGAGAACGTTGTTTCAAACTACGAAAGGAAACTCAGAAATAAAACTCCAACTACCAAGAAAAAAAAGTTTGGAAAAGTTTTTGATCAATATATAAATGTGAGTTTGCTTTCGGATGTTTGTAATATAATAAAAGTATATAACAAATATTTTTGAATATAAAACATCACTTTTGACCTCAATGAGCTTAACTAACCTCTATACTTTACCCCACCAAAAAATACCTTTGTTAACCAATTTAATAGATCAAACCTTTGTTTTATTTTTATTAGATACTAAGATGCTCCAAGAAGACCTAAAAGTCTTATCACAAAAAACCACGAAAGAGCATTCAACCAGGAATTTCACGCCTCCTTCCTTACCATTATCTGGCCGGAGTCGGCTTTGAACTTGATTCTGATCCGGAACACTAATCATCACGCTATTGCTGCTTTAAAAATCTAGTTTCATCGTTTGCACTACAACTTTAATGAAAATAGTCCTCCTATTTTAATTTTCTTTAAATTCATGTTTTTAATGAGTTTTCAGCAATATTCTGTATGAAGAATACAAAGACTCATATTAACTAAAAACCCCAACTGACCAAATTTGAGTTAAATAGTAGTTAATAAATTGGTATATTTAATAAATTTTGAAGATAAGTTTTGATGGTTCAAGTTATTAAAAGTTATTTAAAGTTACTATTAAAAGCTGTTTTTGAATAAGAAAATTTTTAACAACTTGAATTTTTATCTCATCTGAAAAAGTTATCAAATGTGCGAATAACTTTTTTTAGTGAAAAATTTTTTTTTCAGTTTAATTGAAAAGATATTAAAAGTAAAACTTTTCTATAAATAGAAAATTCTATTTTGAAAATCATACAAACTCCAACGTTTCCCTCATTAAAAATGAGATTATTAATAGAACATAGTTAAAAAAAAGTCAATTAAAAGTTTTTATTTGAGCTTATATTAATACAGCGTCATGTTATCGGATATGTTTATTTAAACGAATTGACTTAGTAAAACATATTTTTTTTTTTACAATATGCTAATTGTATTCTAAATGCATCAATTATGTTGGTTGTTAAAAAGGAGTTAATACAAAAGATTGTTAACTGCACAAGATAATACTTTAATGAACAAATTTTTAGAAACGTCATTTAAGACTTTAGTGTGAACATGAAATGTTTGCCAGCTTGTTACATTGGTGTGTGCAAAGGAAAAGGGAAGGGGAAAGAAAAAGATGTTGCAAAAAAATCTTAACCAAAAACATTTTTTACAGCACTCTTTGTAATAAATCAGTTTTTTTCAGTGTAAATTGGTAGAACTATATTTTCCACATTAAAATAATTTTCCTTAATCCACTTTATATAATATGTGATGCAGAATAATCATTTATCTAATAATTTAAAGCAGATTGTTTTACGTCAGGAGTTTCATTAGTCTGTCTAAAGTATTTGAGCTCTAAATCTTCCATTCCACAGTGGACTATGATCATAATCAGATGAACCATCTCCAAAAATTTTGTTATAGTGTATTAGTAGTGCAATAAGTGAATAAGTACTAAAAAAAATCTATAGCCGACATAACATATCTCTACCTACCAAAAGTAGGTTGTAATTACGTAAAAATAGGTTACTTAGGAACTCATGCCAAATTTAGTGAATATAGCACTAATATTAAATTAGTTATTAATAATGTCTCAAAAAACTGGTGCCTAAAGGATTTTCTAACCTTTTACAAACCTAGGAGAGCATTTGTAAAATCGCTTACTTTATCTTCGAAACTGATATTGAAAGCATCAATGTGGTGACTATGTGTAAACTCTTCTTCAGCTGGTCCAGCGATGTCGGGCACATTTTTAATTTCAACTTTATTTTATGCCTGCAAAGGACTTGAGTTGTGATTTGCTATTAGACTCTGCAGCAAATTAACACAGAAAATCCTGTTTCAAATGAAAAATTTCTCTCTGAGTTTGCGGTGCAGAATATCGTGATATCGGTTAAGTTTAGTATTTGTGCCAGATAACGTTTTTCATACATGATGCGTGAGTGCAGAAGCGTTGCAAACTCTCTATTAAATTTAAGCCCACCCTTGCACAGTAACTAAGGATAATTAAAAATTGGCAAAAACTTAACAAAATTTGATAAACATTTTAAATAAACTTGTTATGTTTTGAAACAATGCTTTTGGGGTCAAATATTTCAAATTCGTTAATGAAAATATTTTTTATAAACAATATACTTCATGGGTAAAAAACAGTTTTATTTTTAGAATCTTCAAGCCAAGGACATTTTTTTGATAGGTTACTTTACTTAATATTTGTATAAAATTGGTTTTTAACAAATGTTGATAAATAGAGAAAAAATTTTACGATATTCATTTTATAATTTACTTTAAAATCAATTGAATAACGTTTGAGAATATGCTTGTTTCTTTTAACCTAATTCTTACAAGAAGGTGGTGCATTTGATTCATCGTAGAGTTTAATCTTAATACTTTTTTCCTGTACTCAAGTCTAGAATTTCTTATCTGTTTATTTAAACTCTCCAGTGCATATTCCGAATATACTCCTATTGGCAAAGGTAGTTTATTTGATATGGAAGAACTACGAAGCAGCAGTTTGTGTTCAGGTATTACATACCAGTCGTTATACGTTTAGCTGTTTTAGTGCGGCATAAATCCAACTCATTGTTACTAGTAGAATATCCAGAAAATATGGTTATGAGAATATTATATCTTTTAACTACATCATAATTAACTTTAATTTGAAAACAAATCTCATGATTTTTAAATGCCAGTATTTCCATCGTTGCTATTGACAAACCCAGATTTAGGCATGTATATAGATAGACTTAACAGTTCTTGGAAAAACTGAATCTCTTTCCTTCTTGAGTTTACAGATTGTACTTCACATACTTTTGGTCTCATACTTTTAAATTTCCATTTTATAACTCAAATGAATAATAAACTCCAAGCGTTTTATCTAGTTGTGCAAAGCTGAAATTCCGAGCGCCAAAGCTGACTCTCTTCCCGTTTTTGCTTTTATTAAATCAATATTGTTCATTTTATTAAGATTATCCTTTCACACATTGCAGAATTAAGTGTATTTTTTGTCTGTAAGTGTGTTAACTACTTTATTCAATCAATTCTGTAGATGATTATAAAAGTTCTCATAGGTAGTTATTTGATTTTTTAAATCTGTTACTTCTTCTCTGGATAGATATTGGACTCTCATTATTATATCATAGATATAGTGCAAACCGACAAAGCAAAAGTGACAACTTGAAGGATTTCTGCTCATAAATACTCTGGTTTGATGCTCCATTAAAACCAATCTTTCTATATAAAGTTTCAAAACTTTGTTTTTAAAAATTGGTTTTAATTATCTTGAACAACTTTCTGGCATATCAATAATTTCAGATATTCCACTAACAGTGTGATCTGAAGAGAACACTTTGCAGAAATCTTAGAAAACTGTATATTTTTAGTATAGCTTTTTATTTTTTAAATAAAATATCGTGCAAATTCGATTAATGTATTATCTATTGCTGAGATCAGTGATTATTTTTAATGCACGAGCTTCCTCGTGTTATTAGAGGTTTCAAAGTGTCTATAAATTTTTTGATCTCTTGGACATTAGACATATTTTTTTAAATATTATCTTGTCTTTTATTTTTTACTCCAGCAGCTTTTGCACTTTCTTTAGAAGTTAAGAATAGAGCTTCATGATTTATAGTGGCTAGTTCTTCAATCTCTTTTTTTCTTTTTCGCTCTTCAAGAACCCCCCATTTTTATATGAGGTCTTCTTAAACTGAAATAGCTATTTTTATTGGTCATAAGATTTCCTTAAAGCGAATAATGTTCTTTTTCTGTTAAAATATTAATTTTAAAAACATTATTTTGAGTTTTCCTTCATCGTTAAAATAAATATAAATAAAACAACCTTCACTTTGTTAACCTTTTTTCTATATTAATTTCTCCAGTTGTTTTTTGAGCCGTCTACTCAAGCAATCTCTGGTGTTATGAAAAAAGTGCCACTTTCAAATCAATATTTTTTGCCACGGTGCCAATGTCATAAATTATAGCAGTCTCTCTTGATCAGATGAGTTCAAGTTATAATTCAATCAAAAAGGTTTTGCATTCACTAAAAAAAGCTGCTTTTATTTCAATGATTTTGATTTGTTCTCGAGCGCAATCTAAATTAAATTCGGTCAGTAGGGTTTCTATCTCATCGGTTTGAGCAAAACTTTGTGGTGGGCGTGACGCGTTAGCATTAAAACATCTATCACGTTCTACTCACTACTTTTTGCTAAGATGTAAGCACCTGTCGGTTATCCTGCGTCTATCAAGTTTTAACAGCGGTGATTTGATTAAATATAATCGCAAAAACTTGTTGTGTGTGTTGGTAGCTTGACAATTTAAATGGTGGTGACAATTTCTCGGTTTTACGAAGAAACCCCAGCACCAGATTTTTTAACAGTTTTAAGATCGGTAGCTTTTGGGTAGAGTTGGTTTTGCATAAAGGATTTGCATAAATAGTCTAATTGGTAGAACTCACGAGACAAATTTTTAGAGCCATCTTTTATATAGCATTCTCCATAGTATATAGCATGTAGTAGAATTGGCACAAAAAAAAAGCAGCAGATGAAAATCTAAGGATAATTTTGAAAATTTGGACACGCTACATATAAAAAAAATTTTTTATATGTAGCGTGTCAAATTTTTCTTTTCTTTATGTAATTATTATAATATCATCTTTCTTTATGTAATTATTATGTACGATTATTATTTACGATTATTATATACGATTTTATGGTAAAATATTGTGCAGCAGATTATAAACATTTTAGAAAACCCTCCGTGAAAAATACTTTTCTGCTATTTTGTTGAGTATTATGATGAAAAATTGCAGGGTAAGCAATTTCAAAAGTTGTCTTACCCTGTTACTTGCTTCACAAAATGACGTTTAGTGTCGTAGCATACTAAAATGGCGCTCGAGGCTGACCATAATTTGCGACCCCACCCCTAAAAGGGGGGGGGGGCATTTTTCAATGTCTATTAAATTTGTTACAATTAAAACAAGTGAAAACCATTAAATTATACTTAAAAAAAATTGAATATTTACAGTTGAATATTCACAGTGTTTTTCAATTTTTTCTTGATTTAACGACGTTATTGGTTAACGAAAAGCAAAGCGTAAACTAACATTTTTCTCTAATTTTGAAGTGTCAAAAATATAGTTAGCCATAAAAATGATGATACATTGATTTCGAGGTCATAAATTCCACCGTTATCGATAAATGGGTACCGGGTAATGTTGCAGAATAGCGGGGTAAAATCGGGGTGTGGAGGCCTGCTTAAAGTGGAGACTTTATAATATAAACAAATTGAATAAATATTGGCTTCAGTACAAATGTAGACTATCTTATAGCCTGCTGCTACAAGTAAGTGCCGCTACATCGACTGAGGGTTTGGTATGGGGAATCAATCTTTTTACTTTTATTATCTAAATTTAAATTTCTAATGTTTAAAAAGCCTCCACTGACGAGAGCGCAACGAGCAAAAAAATTAAATGATTTTACGCCGCTATTTTCCAACATTGCCTTATTATTATTATTATTATTATTATTATTATTATTGTTATTGTTATTATTATTATTATTATTATTATTATTATTATTATTATTATTATTATTATTATTATTATTATCATTATTATTATTATTATTATTATTATACTGAACATTTGGATCAATTATTGCATTTCGAATGTGTTTTCTTATGTCATTTTCAGATTCTAATGTCATTGTCGTTTCTGCACAACACTGCAAAATACTCGACAGTGAGTCAAAAGTGACATTTTCGATCAAAAAACCCCAAAACAAAAATTATATATATATATATATTTTTTTTTCATTAGAAACAGTTTATTATGTTGAAAATCACAACCCGCGGGAAAATAACATTTGCTTTGAAAAAATTTTATTACATAATTACTTAAGTTATTTAAAAACTCCAACTTTTTCCTTTTATAAAGAATTCCGTTATCTCAATTAAACAAACAGCAAGCATATAAATTTATATTTTACGTAGAGTACTGTTGAACCTGTTGTAGAACTTGTTGTACCTTTGACCACGTTGTACTTTTAATTTATCACATTTTAAAAATCTTATTCTGATTTTTAAAATGTGATAAATTGTTGTTTGATTCATTAACGACATTATAAACATTACCCAACATCATTTTTTTGTTATGGAAAAGTTTGGATGATTATGTCTGACCGTAAATGGGGATTAAGACAAAAATTGTTAAAGAAACCCATCTCGTGTACCTTTGACCAGACAAGGATGTTGTAACTTTGACCAACAAAAACTTAAGAAAATATGTGACTTTATCTAAATAGTTATAATAACTGATTTGATTTAAAAAAATTAGTAGTACTATTAGTAATACTGAGAATCGTAACTTCGATACACTAGTTTTTGCAAGATTGTAAGGATTGATTTTTCTAATTTTTTTTTAGACAATTAGGATTGATTACAAAATAGTTAGATTTGTTTTTTTATTGATATAAGGTAGGCCAGAAGTTGATATATAAAGTATAACAAGCTAAAATATTAAAGAGGTTCAAACATTACATGATTTTTTAAAAATAACATTTTGGTCAAAGGAACAACGCGCATCGGTCAAAGGTACAGCGTATGTGTTATACCTTTGACCAATTGACTTGTTTTTTTTAAAATACGGGAAAGAGATGCTTCTTGGTCAAATGAAAAAAAAGTCCTAACTACAATTTTCGAGCAAAATATGAGAAAATATTATATAGTTTGAATGGTTTAAATTTACTCAACAGACTACGCAAAAAACGTCTTAAAGCAAAAAGTTGTCAAAAGTACAACAGGTTCCACTATTCCATTAATTGGTCTTGTAATAGTGTAATGACACCAAACGATAGACATTTTTGTTATGCATCTTTTTTCTAAATTTTCCAAATTAAAGGATCAGATGCACATAAAAGACGGCGAAAAAGGTCCAAATTATTTTTTGTATTTACTTTTAAAATTATAACAAACGATCTTAAAAACCTGGTAGCTTCTTGAGCCTCTTTATGAAACACACCTGATGGAAGAGCAAATAATTAAATAAATTTATATCTATGAGTCTAAATCTTGCGAAGTGTTATGGTCATAGGATAACTAGGGTACATATCTACATAGGGCGAAGCAGTTTCTCAACAGAATGTTCTAAACTTTGATGAGTTAATGTCGTAACTAGATGAATTTGTGGCCAGCATAATATAAAGCTTTTTCATAACATCTGCACCATGTTAATTATATTAGCTGAGATACTAATAAAGACGCTAATGCTGAAAATTGCCTAACTTTGTTACCATTTTTCGATGAACCTGTCTCATCTACTCTCAATCCACTCTTACTCATTTTTATTCTTTAATGTTAGCCTTCTACCTCATTTTTAAGATATATGGAGTATACATTCTAGAAACCTTATCATACATGTAAAATACTACCCTCCATTGATTTTTATTAACTACTTTAAAAAGATTGTTTGTTTCTATTGGAGATGCACCACACACTGAACAACATTATTAAGAGTTGGTAGAAATAATAGTTTGAAATTTTTTCATTATTAAACTTACAATATGTTGTACTTCAACTTCCTTCCTTCAAAAATTTCTGGATCCGTCACTAGATACAACGTATTTTGTTATTTTTTTATATAAGCCATAGTTGACACATATTTTGAAAGATGTACTTTTTTTTATTATTTTCTATATGTAAATCTGAGAGGACTACAGTAACTAATTGATGATGGTGGTGTCAGATTCTCCAATCAACCTGTTTTTTGTCATCTTTGAAACAATAAAGTTCTAGAAAAACTAAGCAAGTTATAAAAAAAGTAGTACTGAGTTCACTCGTATCATATGTTGTTAATAGACAAATTTTCCTGTTGCACTCCCAAAGCCAGTTTTGTACATTAGAATTAGTCTAGTACAATCTTTATGCACAGGCGAATTTAAAACAAAATTATAAGCCGAACATATTCTTGATGCAGTATGAAAAAGAAGATCTTGCAACGGTACCTCTGAAAAGTAGCCACTGACCAAATTGTTTTCAGGATAGCAATTTTTATTAGCCTCTTTTACTATATAATATATAATATAATATAATAGGTATATAAAGTTTAAATGAAGAGCATTTTTTATTTAAATGCCGATAAGTTTCTATGGATAATTTAGCATCTATAAATAGTGCTAATGACTGTTATGACGTAAGTGATAAACTTTTAATCTCATTTTAAATATTTACTCACTGCATATAAAAGTTCGTTTCGAATCGCACATATCGAATCGTACATATCGAATCGTACATATCGAATCGTACATATCGAATCGCACATATCCAAAAGCTTAGCAACTATGCGATCTTTTGTTCTCACAAACTCATCTTCAAATAAAACTGACGGCGTCTACCTTATCAATAGACATAAATTGTATACATTTTAATAAATTTATACATATATAAAGTAAACAATCGCAGGTTTTCATTTCAAGCTCTTGTTTTTTTCAGTCAAATAAGATTTCTTTAAATCAATTTTTTTTAATTTTTAAAATTCAGCACTTGGACTATTTAATTTTGTACACTTTTTTTGGCTTGGTAAATAAACTTTTAAATAATTGACGAAATATTGTTAAATTCTTCAAAATTGCTTTCGTAAACAAAACTGAAATCTTCGCGTGTAAGCCATCATTTGCAGTAAATTATTTTTCAATATCTTTTTTCTGTTTATTTTAGGTGCCCCAAGAAGTCCTTACGGTCTTATTACAGAGCACCGTGGAAGAGCATTTGAAAGGAAGTTTACGCCTCCTTCCTTACCGGTGTTATAAAACTTACCGAGAAGTGGCGTTGAACCACGGATCTCAAGAAGTGGCGTTGAACCACGGATCTCAAGAAGTGGCGTTGAACCACGGATCTCAAGAAGTGGCGTTGAACCACGGATCTCAAGAAGTGGCGTTGAACCACGGATCTCAAGTTTCTGAGGTAAGAGCGCTAACCACTGCGCTACGGCTGCTCTAAATTTATTTTCAATATTTATTATTTATATTTAGTGAGACATCTTCTATTCAATTGATCGCTAGTTATTTTGTAATAAAGTAAACTAAAATATGTTGTAATAAAGTAGTTAAAGCTAATTTGTAGGTTTTTTACAAGCCAGTAAGTAAGTAATTCGCTGCCTTTCCTTCCTGGTGGTCACGGGACCTGAAAAAGACGTCTTTTGAATGTTCAAAAGACGTCCAAAACGTTCAAAACACGTTTACAAGACGTCTTATTTTCGTCCCGTACCCACTGGGTTTATTTCTTATTAGTATTTTTATCGCCTTTTTTTTATCGATTACGTTGCGATAGTTTTTTGTTTTCAGAAATTATAAAAAATATATAAATAAATAAATATATAATAAATAAATAATATTGGTAAATCCTTAAAATTGTACAAAAGGTACAAGTTAAATAAATTATATTTTGTTACATTTTCTGAGTTTTTATTACTTTAAAAATATAGTAGTGTTGTTATCTACTTCGACTAAATATACATAGTCGAAGTAGATAACAACACTACTATATTTTTAAAGTAATAACTAAGGATACATGTTGTACTATATTTAGAGCCATCTCGTTATGGAACACTCTAGATAACAAGACCATGTCCTCTAAAAGTTCTGAGGTGTTCAAAAAACATATTAAAAATTGGTATGCAAAAAATTGTTATTGTAAAATCTGTCGTTTCTAATTACTATTTTTATTTATCCTGACATTATAATACAATATTTACTCATTTTTCTGTAATGAAACGGTTGTAATTTGAATTTGAATTTGAATATTTTTAATGTTATTTGTAATTTATATTATAATTTTGTAAATTGTAGTTTGTTTTTTGTTTTTAAATACTTTTTAAAAGATTAATCGAAAATTGACTATATACAGTATTGGACAAAACATTTGCAACCAACATTGAACAATGCTAAAAAGTGTTTCTAATTTTACGTCTTAAAAACGAAACGAATTATGCTACCACAGCAAACAGTTCAGGAGTCTGGAGTCATAGCATGCCATGACATGAGCAATCAGCTGACAGGCAACAGCACACAGGCAGAATTTCGTTGACAAGTGCCATTTTGCAGCGGACAAAACAAGTGCAACTTTTTTGGTTTGTTACATTTTCTTAAGTCTGGTCCGTGTCAACGTCACGGAAGTTTTTTAATAATAAAAAAGAAGTATCCAGAAGTTTCCAGAAGCATGCAGAAGCTTCCAGAAGTTTCCAGAAGAAGCATCTGAAAGCATCCAGTAGCATCCAGAAATATTCAGAAACATTCAGAAGCATCCAGACGCATCCAGAAGCTTCCAGAAGCATCAAAAAGAAGCATCTAGAATCTTCCAGAACAGATTCACACAGATTCATTTTACTATATAAGGGACATGTAAATCGACATGTAATTCAGTCAGTATATGGAAATCAATCAGTCAGTATTATCAAGACAGTTTATTGAAGCGAGTTTTATCAAATTGTTTTATCGAAGAACATCAATACAAGAAGTTAAATACAACAAGTGTTTCATTACATCAATACAATCCACCTCCAACCAAGACGTTGTGTTCCACAGAGCATTATTGTATCATCACAAGGTAAATGTAACACGGTAAGCCTCGAGAAGCGTGATTATTTATTTTTATTATTTTTATGACTTCAAGTGCAAAAATGGCTCCCGACAGTCTTGGATTGGAACTAAGAAAGAAAATTGTTGGCGATTACGTAAGTGGAATGTCACAAAAAAGTATTTGTGATAAATATCGCGTGAAAAAAAGGACCGTATTAAGACTATGTTCCTAATATCGTTCTACTGGGAAGTTGGCAGCAGATAACAAATGTGGAAGACCGCGTTGCACCACTTCTAGAGAGGATTCTATGATCGTCAGATCCGTCAAGAAGGATCCCTGGATATCATCAGTCGAGATACAAAAGCAATTAGAGCTGCCTGTATCGGACTGAACAATCAGACGACGTGCTGTTGAAGCCGAATTGTTTTCTCGACGCCCTGCAAAGAAACCGCTGATTTCACTAAAAAACCAGAAGAAAAGACTCCTGTTTGCTACATCTCATATTGACTAGAATGTGCAGAAATGGCGATCTGTCCTGTTCAGTGATGAATCGAAGTTCAACATCATTGGGAGCGATGGCATTTGCCGTGTACGTCGACCGGCTAGAAAACGCCTCGATTTACGTTACTGCCATAAGACCGTGAAGCATGGTGGAGGCAATGTAATAGTCTGGGGGTGTTTTTCTGCTAACGGTCTAGGTCCAATACATCGAAACGATGGAATAATGGATCGTTTTATGTATAAAAATATCCTGAAAGATGTTATGTTACCTCATGCTGAATGGAATATGCCAATAAAATGGGTTTTTTAGCAAGACAATGATCCGAAACACACTGCAAAAGTAGTCGAGCAGTGGTTTCAAGACAACAACTTATCGGTGATGGATTGGGTGCCTCAATCTCCGGATCTCAACCCTTTCGAGAACCTGTGGGAGATCGTTAACCGCAGAATTAAGCGTGAAGGTGTTCGTAATAAGGATCAACTGTTTGAACAAATCCAAAAGGCCTGGGCAACGATTCCACAAAGTTTCATTGATCACCTGATCGAATCTATGCCTCGAAGATGCAAGGATGTGATCAACAACAAAGGGTTCGCCACGAAATATTGATAGGGAAATACAGCTTGGTCAACATTTTGTCGAGTTGCACTTGTTTTGTCCAGAAGGAAATCAACTTTTTTTAATACTTTTGATTAATTTATTAATTTTCGTGTACAAATAATGAACTTTGTGATGAATAAAACTTGAAGAACTTGGTCTCAAAACAGTTACATAGTTATTTCTCTAAATTAAAAAAATGCAGCACTTTTATATAAAGAAACTAAATTAGCGTTATTTGGTTGCACTTGTTTTGTCCGATACTGTATATGTGGACATATATATATAGTCAATTTATTTATTTGATTTTATATTTTTGGTTTATTTATTATTTATTGTTTTTAACGATTTTCATGTGAGTGTGTTTTGTCTATAATTGTTAAATGTGTTGATTTTAATTAGTTTATTCTTGTTAAAACTATTGTAATCATCAACAAAAAATAAAGTTTTTAAATTAAATTAGATAAATCGACTAAAAGCCGACTAGTCGAAAGTCGCACTTAGTAGACTTTGAAAAATCGAACAGTCGATTTATTCGACTATGGATTTCCTACTAATCGACTTAAATTCGATTTAGTCAAGTAATAATTTTAAAATCTTTGTATCTTTTTATTCAATTTTTTCAATTTTTAACTTTGTTCATTTAATAACAATAATATTATAACTATTGTATATATTTTTTTTTGTTTACTCTCTTGAAGTTTTATAAAATTGATAGCATGTAGCAGTATTTATATTTAAGTAAACTTGCGGTTATGTATTTTAATAATTTTTCTTTTTTTATGTTTTTCGCTATAGGGTCTTCCATAAAGTACATGCGCAGGTATAGGGGGAGTGGGAGTTGCCCAAAAACATACGAATGGGTACAAAGTGGGAGGGGTGTGAGAATCTTACAGACAGCGAGTACGTACGCGGTTTGACTATCCCTCGTTCTCTATCTCTCTCCCAAAACTTTTTTTTATTAACAAAAGCATTTAAAATAATTCGACTGTCGACAATTTAGTCGACAGTCGAATTATTAAAAAGTCGTAATAACACTAAAATGAAGAATAATGGTTTCAATGCGCTCTAAAGGTTTATTGAGCAAATGGTATGAAGTAACTAAAATGCGTCAAAATAAAAATTATTAATTTTGAAACTCAAGTCTATAATTAAATTTTTATAAAGTCAAAACGCATTTTTTTATTTATTTTAAATGCTCTTAAACATATTATTATCGGAAAAAAAAACACAATAACGAGAAACATAAATGTATTTAATTGAATTTAAAAGTGTATTCGTTTAGGCAGCTATAAGCAGCCCATTTATAAACCACGAGATCAATACCATACTGGTCTTAAATGGTATAAAAATGAAGGTTGTTGACAAAGATTGATTCATCGGTTTTAAATGAATTTAAATTTTTTTTTCCACTTAAAGTTAACAATGTTTTCTTTGTGAAAATATTTATATAAAATTCAAACACAATAATTTTGTTATTTTATTTAAATATTAACATAATAATATATAAGTTATTAATATGGTAAAAAAAAAAAATTTTGTTCTCTAAAAATAGAAAAGAAGTTGTTGTTTTTTTTTAAAAAAAAAAAAAAATGTTTCACACTTTTTTGTTGTTGATAAAAGTGATATTAAAAGGCGTTACTTAAATAACAAATATGATATTTTATTGCAAAACTTATACTGGCTCATTAATATGTTGAGCAATTCTTTTTAAATTTCGCCGCTTTTTAAATTTCAAAATTTCAAAATTTTTTTCTTTGGTTTTACCACTCTTTAAACCACAATGCGTTCTACAAAATTAGTACACTATAAAATTTAATAATCTTAAATACAATTTATTTTTAACTTTTCGGGAATATTTTACATTGCAGCAAACAAACAATGCAAATTTTCCAGCCTAAAACTTGCAAAAAATAGCACTCCAATGGCCAAGCATTGCTAACTGTATGAAACGTAGTGACCAAAAAAAAATCAAATATTCAAATGAAATTTCCTTAAAACAAAAAAAAGTTCAAACTGGTTTAATGGTAGACGAAGTTATTCTTAAAAATATACTTTCTCAAGATATAGAAGCAGAGGATGAAATATGCTTTTCATCCGTTTCATCACAAACTCCAATTGAGTCATTATTTTGAATTCCATATTCTTGTAAAAGCCAAAGTAGGTCTACTACCTCAAGAATTAGAAACAGTATAAATTAGAATGAATTAGAATGAACTTCCTTAAAACAACTGCCTTCTTCAGCAAGAGTTCAGTTCATACCTCAGAGTAATTAAATGAATTAGACAAAATAACGAATGAACAATCAGTAAATGTTTAATAAAGTGGTTATAAATTTTGAATGCATGGTCTAGCCATAAATAATTTACATAAGGAAACTGTAAACTAAAAAATAACTTCAAACTAAAATCATGATAATCTTTTATATGATGACTCACAATTGAATTTAGAATGTGCTGTTTATGGTGCTGGATGCTCACTGAGACTTTTTTTAGTAAGTTGTAGATCAAGTGTCTTACAAAATTGCGTCCTGCAATTAAAATACCTTACCGTGGTATGTTGTCTAATTTCTTAATTGAAAGGGTTTATAACAAAACCTCAACAACTATTAAAGAACTTGTCATAAATGCTTCCAGTGTTAAAATGAAGCAACATAAGAAAAATCTAGCTTAAAATTATACCACGGCTTTATATAAATTTTGATCTATGCCTTAGCCAGGGAGTCTCAAGATTTAAATTATCTTGAGATCTTCACGATAATTTAAAATTATCTTGAAGATCTTGAGACCTTCAAGATAATTTTAAACTTTGTATAACAATGTGTATAGTTTACAATTTTAATAACTTAGAATTTGTATTATATGTATAAATAAGAGTTTGTAAATAATTAAATAAATTTCTCAGTCAGTAATAGTAGTTATTTACTTAATGGTTTATTGATTACTGTATTTTACTAATTGCAGGAATGAACCATTAATTTTGTTGTAATAATACCTCAACCAGTATTTTGGACTAGTATCAAAACAAGTAATCTATGTTAAAAAGGTTTGTTAAAAGTTCAATTATATCTATTTGTTATGACATTATTTATCAAATAGAATCATCATATTTAGTATATGAGTAGTCTTAATATTAAACAGCCAAGTATTTTATTTCAATATTTCTTTAGATGGGCTCAATTATCCAAGATATGAATAGTCTTCACAACAACAGGTTAGTACTGCGGAGATTAGCGATAAATTCAAAACCTACTGTTGTCAGAAGAATTCTAGGATAAAGTAGATAGGTTTATTAAGTCATTACAACCTATAGCCATAGCAATTGCAGCAGTCGAAGGAGATCAGAATTTTTTCGGGTTAACAAAATTCTTTTCTGAAAAATATTCGTTGCAACCTAATACTAAAAAATGAGCAAGTGCTTTGGTGAAAATAATAGTCAGAGGAAAAAAAAATTCCATATACAAAACATTCACTAGGCTGCAAATTTAGTGGCTCCGAGATGTAAAGGATATCTCTAGAGATATCATATCTTTGGAGATGTCATATTTCAAGCGATATGATACGATGAAACAGTAAGTTCTTTACTATTTAATCTTTATTTGATTGTTTTTTTATACTGAAAAAAAAACAAAAACATTCTGAAAGTAATATAATTTTTTACTATTAAAATTAATTATTAATTGATTTAAACACCTATTTTAGATTGATACCTTAAAAACTCTTTGTAATTTAAGAAAAATGGAACCTTCAATTAAGTACTGTGATGACAAAGTTTTGAGTGAGACTGCTGACTATAGATTTGAACAAGAACTTCTTTCAAAACCTTTTATTGGGGCTTTAGTAAAACACACATCTCCTAGAAGTTAATAGAAAGAAATATATTGTTCATGTGCTCGAATACTCCTAAAAAAACAATGCTATAGCGGAGTTCCAAAGGACTTATATAGGCATTTTGAGTGGTTCACTGTAGTTTTGCTCATTGCTTACTTAATGAATCATTACTGGCAGCCGTAAAAAAGTTCTTGCTGATAACTAGCCACTTTACGACATGTTGGAAAATAATCGTCTGGCCACTTATAGCAGATGCTACTAATGGTCCACAAAGTAATTTATCAACGAAACTCCAATAAACCGCTCAAAATGTCTTTACAGGTTTCACTAAAAATTCGCTACAAAAATATTTTCCGGGCTGTCAAGTATTGCTAGTAAAACTTAATTACTTCCATCAACAAGTGAGATAGTTAAAAGATCATTTAATAGGTAACTTTGGATCAATAATCAAAAAGGGATAGATTAACAAATAACCAAGTATCAAAATTAATTTTTATTTCTCATAATTTAAAACTTAAAAATCAAAAATGTGATACAGCATCTTCAACTACTTAATATCAAAGCCAAGGATTTAATCAAGGAAATCTTACTGTACAAAGTTCAGAGGAATACTTATCAAGTGAGTCAATTTACAAACATTGGCATTAGTGCAAACTAGCATAAGTGCAAACTGACAAAAGTTCAAAGCAATTGCAAAAACTAGCATAGGTGCGCCGAAAAAATTTGTAAACATTGACAAAAGTTCAAGTTGTTACCGTTTTAGAACATTTTGGTTTTTCTCTTGAATGGAATTAAATCTCTTTAAAGAAAAAGTTTAAAGAAATCATTTTGCCTCTTGATGATTTGTTTTTGTATTTTTTATGTATGTATAAATTATATATGTGTTAAATTTATGAGGTTTGTAATTTACGAGCGGTAAATTACAATCCAATGGACTCTATTCCATTCGTATGCAAAAAAAGCGATGGAGAAATAATCTACCCCCTACGATTTTAAATACAACTTTTAAACTAAAACCTAACAACAAATGCGGTATGAGAAACATAAATTTTTTAAATGAGCCATTTTGTCATACCAAATTTAATCAATTTTACATTGCTTATTGTTGTTCCCATCTATTGGATAAAATATTGTTTTGCGTAACTTTGATTTACCAACTTCCTTTTACCTTAACCTAAAGCTTAACCTAAAAAAATGTATTCGTTCACTTGATAATATAGTCAGATACTTCTAATGTACTGAAAATTGTTATTCAACTTGGATTTTAGTCCTTTTTTTATTTTTAATTTTTAATATCTTTTTAAATATGGTAAACTTGTTTTTATTTTGTTTGTTTGTGCATTATAAAGTTCTGACGACAAGATTTTGTGATCTTTTTTTAAATCCTGGCTAATGTTTCTTTTTCAGCAGTTTATGTATGTAAGCATCTATACATTTGTATGTGTATGTTGATAAATGTTGTAACTATTTTAATTGTAACACGATATATATGGCATATATAATTGTACTGTAACATATTAATGTAAGCAAAATTTAAAAAAAAGTTTTCGAACTCTTTTGCAATGTTTTTTTTTTTTACTAAGTTCTATTCTTATAGGTCCGTTGATGAAGCATTAACGTCATTAGCAACCGTAAAATTATTTTGTAAACTTAATTTGGCCGTAAAAACTATTTAAAAACTTTGATTATGAATATAAACGTGAAAGATTAATACACATAAATAAAATTATTTTTTAGCATTTTGAGAAATTGTTCAAAGTTTGGATGCCATCAAAATCTTTTAACTTAATTTTGTTATCTAATAAATAACAGTTGGTGCTAAGTACTTACTTGGACTACTTTACCCTAAATATCAAACGGTAGTTAGAAAAAAGTGTCGGTATGACAAATGTTTTTTATTTTTAAAAACTAAGCGTTGCGATTTATTTCAAACGTCAAACATCGTCATTGGAAAAAAGTGCCGGTAAATTCGTTTTATTGTTATTTCAGTATTTAACGTGAGTTATGCCAGAAATATGCATTCCACGAGAAGAATATCCTCTTTTTTGATTCTTTCTCAAAGGTTGGCATGTAAAAAAACATGTTTTTTAAAAGTACTTCCAACTGTTGATGGCAACCGTAAATTATCCATTTGTAGTGTAAATGTAAGACGCCTAATATTTTTATATAAAAACTTGTTTGTGAACTAAAAACGATTGAATTTACTTTAAATCTCCTGAATAAAAACTTTAAGTCATACGTTCTGAATAACTTTAAGTTGTACGAGTACAGATTATTTTTTGATGATTTATTTAATGAACAATATAAAACGTAATTATTGCAAATCTTGTATTATTTCCTAAGAAAAGTCTTTGTAAAAACTCATAAGTTTAATTATTATTAACTTCCAATCAATTTTTTTTAAAGTTTTCTTTTGATTTTGGAATTTCCTAATTTTTTTATAATATTTTACTTACCTGTGTTATGCACAGACTAAATGAATAGGATCCGAATGTGAAACAAAATTTTTTTGATATGGATGAGTTCTAAACTTTATTTACTGCATAAATATGTCATACATTTTATATACTTTATAGTTAAACAAAGGGGAGTTTCCAGATTTATACCCAGGAACTGATCTAAAGATTACAAATACACTAAAAATCTTAGATCCTCTGCAACAAGAAGGAATACCGGTTTATCAAGTTCTTAATGCTAGTGGAGAGGTTAAGAATAAAGATGAAGACCCCAAGGTTTGTTTATAAATTTGAGCAATGTGCTATATTTAGTTATTTTTAAGTTATATATAAAAAACATTTTTCACCTCTTATGTAGAGATCTATCTTTATTATATTATAAAGATAAAGTATACGATATAAGAATTTTAAAATAAATAACAATGTTTATAAATTATGATATAATGGGATAGTTTTTTACCTATATATTAAGTGAAGGTTTTTCAAGCTCATTATAAATACTGTCTTTGATTTTAAGTTTGTCAAGAAGGAGACTGAGTTAGTACTTATGGAATTTTTAAATTTAGGAGAGAATGAGAAGTGGGAGTATGTAAGGTTTTATCAGAGTTAATATGTTCAAAAATCTTTGTTGTATAGTGCTGGTTTTCTCAAAAATTTTGAGATTATAAAGTTATTTTTTTCTAACTGCATTTTTTAAGTCGTCCTCAAAACCCAACACTCTACTTTATTTTTAGTAACTTTTGGGGTTCTTCAAGGTTTTATCCTTGGTTCTTTATTGTTTTTTTTATCTGTATTAACAAATTTCCTGACAATCCTACATCTAAAATGGCCCTCAGTTATTTACTGCCAACAACTATTGCAATTTTGCTGACCTTCCTATATCAATGAATGGCAACCCTCTCACTGAGTTCTCTTCTTTACGTCTTCTTGGACTATCCTTCACTCTTTTTTTTTTATTTTTATATTTTTTATTTTAAACATCTTCGTTTCCAACAAGGCTGCAAGCAGCCACTAATTAAAGTTGGAAGTTACTGAAAGAGAAAAGATGAAGATTGTAGAGCAAGATAACGATTGACGGACAACTTAAAGGATTGCAAATTATATGAATCAGGAAAACAAGATAAAGGAAGCGAGTTCCAAAAAGCCGATGTTCGAGGAAAAAAACTAGACGAATAAGCGTTTTTGGAGCACTTAGGAACAGCCACAGAAAAAGGATGAGACTTAATTGAATAACAAGTAACACGAGAATGAATTTTAGTGTGAGCCCTATGCTGTAGCAGAAGTGAGATCCTTTTCAAGCTCAAATGCCACCTCCAAGCAATCAGAGAGTGTTGGTTTCTTATCACAACAAGAATAAATGGTAGTATCATCAGCACTCTTATGAAAACCATATATACAATCAATTGCAAAGTTAGTATCAGTTAAAGTTACTACTCTCTATGCATGGGTTTCTCTTTTTATTAAGTAAGGAATAACTCTTATTTCCAATCTTTCTTGGAAACCATATATCAAATCCATTGCAAAATTGACATCTGTTAAGGTTGCATCTCTTTATCATGCTCACCACTTTCTAACTCAGGATATATTCTTTATCTCTATAAATCTCAAATTCATCCTTGTATGGAATACTGTTGTCATATCTGAGACGGATCATCCAACGATTCTCTTTCTCTTTTAGACAAGGTTCAACCATTATCACATTGTTGTAATGTTGCTTCTCTTTCTCTTTTCTATAAATACTATAATGGGCACTGCTCTAAAGAGCTAGTGTCTCTTTTGCCATCTACTAAAATTCATTCTTGTGTTACTCTTCATTTAAGTCTCATCTTTTTACTGAGACTGTTCCTAAGTGCTCCAAAAATTCTTATTCGTCTAGATTTTTACTTGAACATTGTTTCTCTGGAATTCGCTTCTTTCATCTTGATTTCCTGATTTGAATAATTTGCAATCGTTTTAAGTTATCTGTTAATCGTTATCTTGCTCTATAAACTTCATCTTTTCTCTTTCAGTAACTTCCAACTCTAATAATGGTTGCTTGTAGTTTTTTTTGAAAGTGAAGATGTTAAAAAAGAAGATTTTTTTTTCAGTATTTTTTTTATTTATCTAATGGAGCTGATAATTAAAATAATTTAAAAAATTTTTTTTTAAATAATAGCTTTGAATTATAGGTTGAAAAAAGTGTTTTGGTTAATGTTTATAAAATGATGATTCAGCTTAACTCAATGGATAAAATACTTTATGAATCACAAAGACAGGCAAGTGAGATTCAGTAGTTTGTTCAAATTTTAAAATTATTTTTATAAATTCCAAATAAACATTAACATTAAATCATTTTTATCACATTTTTAACACCTTTATGGTATTAAACTCTATTAACATACCATTTTTTACATTTTGAAGAAATATTAAAATTTTATTTTTAAGATAACACGGTAAATTAAAAATGCTTATTTAAAATCTTAAAATTATACACTATCTTAAAAATGGGTAATTTGTTAAATTTAAGTTATTTTTTGTATGTAAACCAAAATAGATATTTGATATTTTATAGTTGTTTTTTAACTAGGGTCGAATTTCATTTTACATGACATGCTATGGTGAAGAAGCAATACATTTTGGTTCTGCCAGTGCATTAAATGATGTGGACTTGATATTTTCACAGTATAGAGAACAAGGTATCTGATGTTAATAAGATCTGCATAATTTCATAGTTTGTTAAAAGCAACAGCTCAAAGAATGCCTGTGTTTTTTGAGCTTTGAAACTGCAAATTTTTACAAGATTTTTCTTTCAATTGTAAACAGTTATTAATTTTTTATTGAGTTCTATTTTTGGTATATCTATTTCAAAATTTTCAAGTTTTTTTTTTAAAACTATTAATGCAATAAAATAAGAATTACAAACAAAAACTTTATTAGTTTTTTCACATTAAAAAGTTTGTTACATACATATATTTAAGGCATTTCAATATATATTCACAAAATTTAATAAAATTATTACAACATTTTGAGATATGGATTTTTATATAAATGCTTCAGTTTTAAAGTGTTTTAATTTTTTATTATATAAATTATACACTCAGACGAATATAAGTAGAATAAAATTACTCAGGTGCAAAGCTTTTCATGATTAAGCAACTTTTACAAAGGTTAGAGTTAATTGCAATGAATTTTGTTTACAGAAAAGATGGCACTGAAAAAATAAAAGTTTCCTGATAAATAACTGGTATTGATAAAACAGCTTAAAAAAAATATCTCTGAAATTGTAAAGAGTTAGACACTCAAGTTTGATCTTTATTTTGAAATTTAAGTATGAGTCACATATAGTTAGCATTGTTGAATATAGAAACTACGTCATAGTTACCATATATAAACTCACATCATAATTATCAGTGTTGAATATAAGAACTAAATCATAGTTACTAGTGCGAATATTAGAGCTACATCTTCAGCCATATTTTAAACATCTTAGTTAAAAATCTTAATTACATATTATTGTTACTGTACAATCTATATCTAAGAGCTATTTATAAAAATACCTCCTAACAGGTAGTATTATAGTTATAAGAAGGTAGTAAAATATTATTTTTTAATTTTATAATAATTAAATCTCAAAAGGGTTAAATAGTTAATATAAAATGACTTTTTATTTTACAGGTGTTTTAATGTGGCGTGGTTTTCCATTAGAGAGTTTTATGAATCAATGTTATGGAAATGAAAATGACCTTGGACTTGGGAGACAAATGCCAGTGCATTATGGGTCTAAAGTTCACAATTTTGTAACAATTTCATCTACACTTGCAACGCAAATGCCAAACGGTAAATATTTCTTTTTAATCTTTTACTTACTTCAAAACTCATTTATAAATGAGTGAACTAAAGTTAGGATGTTATTTTATGTCAATATATGAAAATTGTATGGTTATTTCATAAACTAAATTTTGAAATCTCCTCATCATCATTAACAAAAATATTTACAATAATATATTGTTTTGAAAAATATATTTTTACATTACAGCGGTTGGGGCTGCATATGCATTAAAAATGCAGAAATCTAATAGCTGTGCAGTTTGCTATTTTGGTGAAGGTGCTGCAAGCGAGGGTGATGCTCATGCTGCTTTTAATTTTGCAGCCACATTAGATTGCCCTGTTATATTTATATGGTATGTTTAACAAATTTTTTATGCTTATTACTTATTTTTATTTGTAATGATATTTTTGTATCTGCAACATAATAATCTTATACATGAGATTTAACAGAGATCTAGTGAATAGTGAAGTATTAATATTACATCCTGCATGTGGCTTTGTGTCTTGATATGCTGGTTGTGTCATTAGCCCTAGCATAATAACATAATATAGGCTAATATAACATGGCGTGTTAGTCTATGCAACTGTAACAGTGTCTGTTTTTGTTTGAAAATAGAACAAGTAAATTGGGTTGGTCATTTTTTAATAAATTAAATAAGGTATTAAAAAACTTACAATAGAAAATACCCCCTGTGAACTAGTAAAATAAATGTGATTTAATACAGTATCTGTTCTAAAGGTATAATACAAAATGATGAAGCACTTGAAATTGAGTTTTGGGGGAGTAGAGAAAAATATTGGTTCTACTGTAACTATTTGATTTAAGTAGTGAATATATGGTGATCTGTATCCTCAAGATTAAGTTGCAATATCCAATAATGTTTTAGGGAGCCTGAGACCTGCACCGGCACCATTTGTTAAGGGCCAGTTTGTGCATCAAAGGTCTCATTGTCTGCAAAGTCAAATTTGTCTTTACAAAGGTCACTTTGTCTTTACACTTGTTACTAGTTATGAATAATAATGGTATGGAAATAGTAAAATGAATAAAACTTTTACATCACATTACACAATTTTTTTAAAACAGTTCTAAAAGTGAAATTAAGTTTCAAAATTTTTTACAATCTGTATACTTTATGACATCTTAGGCTATTTTTTGATCAGACATTTCATGACTAGAATGTAGATTTGACTCAAACTTTACATTTATCTTCTTAAAAATAAAATTTTCACTACTTTCAATATAAAATTAATTTGCTTAAAAAGATTTTTTTTTTAACATTAAACCTAAAGTATTTTGATTCTGATTTAAAAACAGCAAAAAGGATTACAAAAATCAGCAAAACATCAAATGGTTACTTTTGATGTTCTGCTGGATTTATTATAATAAACTAAATTAAAAATTTAAATAAAAATTTTTGTTTTTTTTGTTTTGCTTGTTTTTGTTTGATTTATTAAGTATATTTAAAACAATTATTTTAAGAAAACTTTGAAAACTTTAAAAAATAGTACTTTTATCAAGTTTTAAAATGCTTATTCATTGGTATTAATAATATTTATATTATAATATTAGCAATATTATATTTTGTTTATTATTATTTATTGCTGGTTATAATTTTTAAATTTAAACTGTTTTTGTTTAGTAGAAATAATGGTTATGCTATATCTACTCCAGTTAAAGATCAATACAGAGGAGATGGAATCAGTAACAATTGATTGTTTTTACATACTTTAAAGATTTTAAATTTGAAATTAATTTATATGTTAAATCTATTATTATAAGATATAGAATCTATATTACAGATAAAACTGATTTATAAAATTTTTAATTCAAACATATGAATTTAGAAAAATTATAAATAATTAACATAATATAAAAAATGTAAAATGTATAGTTTTTATTTTGCTCTTTTTCCAATATTGCCATCCAATATCATTCCATATAAAATTATGATATAAACTTATAAACTTTTCTGTCTGGAAAATTTTTGCAAGTTAGTTATATTTGTTGCTTACATTTTTGCTTCAAAAAATATTTCTTTCAATAAGGTGCTCGTGGATCAGGGTATGGAATTCCCACAATTAGAGTTGATGGTAATGATTTTCTAGCTGTTTACAATGTAACAAAAAAAGCAAGAAGTATTTGCATCAATGAAAACAGGCCTGTTTTAATTGAAGCAATGACATATCGGTTTGTAAATTTAATACAAGTTATATTTTGTTGCTATTAATGTTATCTGTTATAAACTTTTTAGATAGGAATTTAAATAAATGAGCTATATTTTCATTAAATCAGGGTTGGACACCATAGTACCAGTGATGACTCAAGTGCATATCGATCAGCTAATGAAGTAAAATATTGGAAAGATATTGACTCTCCTATAAATAGATTAAGGTTGGTTTAAAATAAGTTTTAATTTCGAATTTGTTAATACTTATTTGTTAGTATATAAATAAAATTATTGAAAAAATATATTAAACTATAATTTGTATTTATTTAAGTTTTAAAGTTATTCATTTTTTTGGTCAAAAATTTTTTTGCTATCATAAAAATTGTTTTTTCTTTCAGAAAAATTGTTTTATGATAGTAGTAATGTTGTTAAAAACTAACTATAATAGTGCAATGCTTGATAATCTGAAATGATTTAATTTATTTTTATTGACCCGAGTATCATATACTGCAACTACCAAATATAGTTTATAAAACGTCCAAACAGCCTGTAAAGATTCATTGCAAACTCTCACTGCTTGTCAAGGATGTATTGAACTGACTAATTTGAACTAATTTTTGAGACTGAATGTGCACTGATACAATATAGTGTATTCAATGGAAAATTTGAAATAAATAATTAATTTTTCTCTTATAATCTAATTATATTATACAATTCATTTTTTGATGCAATTGTAAAGACTACAATCATAGGTTCGACTAGGCCAACAGTAATAAGAAATTTGCTGTCATGACTGGCCATTGTCAATTTGGCGGTTTAACTTGTTTACTAACATTAGTTTACTAAACATTAGGTTAATAACATTAGTTAGTGGTTTGCAATTTCGGTCAAAAAGAATTGGCAATGATAAAAGGTGATGAATCTGATTTTTCAAGGTCTTTCCAAATTACATCTAATAATTGCAAATTGTTTAAATTTAAATTGAAAATTTAAATAAGATTCAAATAAGATAGTTAATGTCTTTATTTGGTTTTAAACTTTTGTTAAACTATGGTTTACTTTTCGTTTAACCTTGGTTTGACTTCTGGTCTAACTTTGGTTTAATTTTGATTTAACTTTGATTTAACTTTGATTTAGTTCTGACTTAATTCTAGTATAATTTTGGTTTAACTTTGGTTTAGTTTTGATTTAATACTATTATTTATGGTTAAGTAAACAATGCACAAGTTACTGATCATAAATAGAAAACATTTTTGAGGGTAGAGGTTACTTAAAACTCATTGTTCGATTAAAAGATTGAATTCAAACAGCACTTTTGATCAGGCAAATAATTTTTAATTTCTGAAATTAACCTATGTTAACTTATTTGTTTTTAGACTTCTAAAAGTTAATTTATTCTTACTTTAAGTATTCTTATTTTGAACTAAATTTTAAAAATTTAATTCAAAAGCATAAAACAAATTTTTTATAGTTTTTAATAAAATAAATTTTGATTGAATGTAATATTTTATTTTTCATTTTGATATTAAAATGTCATATTATTTTAGTATAATTACAATATTTATAATGGCAACACACATTGGGCTATGCAAAATATAGGTTGTTATAAGTTCAATTGAGGACTTCACATAACCAAAACAGAACATAGTAAATGCAGGGCGACATCAAGTTGATTGCACAAAAAATATTTTGTTAAGGAATTAGTTTTTAGGAATAGATTTTGTAAATTTGTCTAATATATGTTAGACTTATATAAGGCAAATTTATTCCTAAAAAAAAATAGTTTTAGTATTATCAGCTTTTTGTTGGCCTGTGTTTACTATGTCCTATTTTCCTATGTATGTCCTATGTAAAGTTCTCATTTGACCTTATAATTTATAACTTATAAAATTTTTGAAACTATTGTATAGAACTATATGTTCTATATAGTTTTTAAAAAAATTCATCTTTAATTATACAAATCTAGAATTTCAAAAACTTTAAAAAATTAATTTCAATTTTACAAGGTTAGAATATTTAATAAATATAAAAATTTAAATATTTAAATTGCCATATTTTTTAGTACTAAAAAATTATGTGCATGAAATGTTACTAAAAATTAAAATTTTTTTCTTCTAGAAATTATTTGGAAAACAAAGGCTGGTGGTCTGAGGAAGAAAATGAAAACTTGAAAAAAGAAGTTCAAAAAAATATAATGCAAGCTTTTTTGAAAGCAGAGCAAGCTAAAAAACCTGCAGTAATAAATATGTTTTCAGACGTTTATGATTCCTGGACACCTAGAATAAAAAAGCAGTATGAAGACACTATGAAGCATGTTCAAAAATATCCAAATGATTATCCCACAAATAAGTTTGCAACCTAAATAAATATTTTTTATGTTTTAGCAAATAGTTATGAAGTATGACATTATAAATTCTCATAACCCATGAAACATTGTGATCTTTTCTTACTCTATAAAAACTTCCAAACGATTTGTAAAATCCATTAGATAGATTGAATTAAAATATAATGAAATTTATTTTATAACTAAAGTTTGTTTTTTTTTAAATAAAAAAAATCAATAATGATAATAACATTGTAATGAAAAAATATAACTTCACATTTGTTGATACACACACATGTACTAAAGCCCCATGCAGCAGGGTATTTCAGTATGGCGTTACAGTGCTTATCTAAACACGCATTTATACTGTTTGCTTAAAAATGTCAAAAATACATAATATTACTGAAAAGTTTTTATAGGTTGCTTTAAAAAAATTTATTTAAAAAAAGTTAATACATCTAGTGCTTTATTATTTAAAAATTTTATTATAGTTGCAACAACAGTCACACAACTAGAGAAAGTTCCTATATTTTTTCTAGTAGTAAGATCGTCATAAAAAAATGTCATTGAGCTAATTTTTGGTTAAAGAAAAATCACCATCTAGTCAAGTTGATAATAAACAAAGCTATCAAAGGTATTTTTACTTTCGTTAGCACCTCCTAACAATGTTAAAACCTAAAAACTAAATAGTACTAATAGTAACAGCTCCATCCTCATCTTTGAATCACAAACCAAAGTTTTTTCTTTTCCAAAGTTTTCAATAATATTTGGTTGAAGTTCATCAACATTGGTAATATATATATATAGCTTTTTTACCTAGTTTAAGCACATATAGACATGTAGATAGATATTTAGATATATATCTAGTTTTAATCTATAGATTATGTATATATAAAGATATGATAATCTAAAGATTATGGATATATAAAGATATGATAAGTAAAGGTGACACAAAAGCTGGGCTTAAAAAGATTTTGCAGTTCTTAATACCAAATGGTGATCACTTTTGATCAGCTTTAACACAATGGTGTTAAAATTGATTCTATAAGTTATTGATGGAGTCAGCTTATATAAATAAATAATTTTTTTTTGCTGTATTTTGCCAGCAGGGGTGTGTCTTGCAACCTTTAATGCCAGACTATTTCATTTTAAAATTTCAAAGTTTTTTTCTGTAAATGTTTTGTAAAAGCTGTTGTTGAGCCAGGAATTTAAAGACTAACTTTAAAGTTTGCACTTAGAACTTAGTAATTCTTCACAAAATTCAAAATTGCCCTTAAATCTTATTCATATTTATTGTATTGTACAATCAAAATTTTTTATTTGTTCAAAGTGTACTTTTGATCTAATTAAAGATTTATTTTGCCTTGTTAAATTGTCAATTTTAAAATATCCATTACATTCAAACTTTTAAAGAAATTTTTTTACAAAAACTCCAAAATGCAATTTTATTAACTAATTTTATTAACTAGAAAGTTTTTTATTAAGAATCTTCTTTTTTTAATTTTTTCTTATTATTTTAGCAGATTTTTTTTAACTATTAGCACAGCATAGAATGTATATATCAACTGATTATTTAGCAATGGAGCGTATACATTGAAGTGGAGTGTACATACATCAACTGATTTATTTAGTTATAGGCTCAGCATATTGTACATACACTGGCTAAGGGTTTTGGAATGGTTAAGCAGCCGAATAATTTAAAGAAAAGTCTTAAATTTATTTGGTCTTCTTTAATAATTTTCTCAAATCAGGAAATTAAGTGACCATCTTATGGAAAAAATTAGTAAAAAAAGTATATCAAACAAGTTTATATATATATATATATATATATATATATATATATATATATATATATATATATATATATATATATATATATATCATAAACTTCATAAGTTTTTAAAATTGTCTAGTAATTAAATTAGTTAAAATAAACAGTACAGATTGTATCAGAAGGTTAATTTAGCAAAATAAATAGTATTATCACAGAGAGTAACAGAAGGTTATAAAGTTTTTTCTTTTAATAATATTTTTTTATTTAAAATTTTATTAAGCTTTTCAACAAAATTTTGTTTTGCATAAATCACAAAAAAAAGTTAAGTTTTTTTAAAAGCTATTTAACTGAGGTTGCTTTTAAAAAGACAGTTTTTTGTTATTATTATTATTATTTTTTTTCTTTCTTTTTTTTTTTCATGAATTAACTTTTTTATTATTTTCAAGTTTTGTTACTTCATTTATGCACTTAGTAAATATAGCTTTATAAAGTTTATAAAGCTGTATTTGTGAGAAGGTTTTGTCTTCAAGTTTTAATGTAAACTTAAATTTAAAATGGTAGCTATAGGAGTGATATATACCCTTATATATATGCTATAGATATGCTTATAATATTTCATAATATTTTATTATTATGTTTCATAATAAATAATGCTTAAATTGATATTGATTTTTTTTTCAGGTGGTTTATTTGTAAGGTTTTATTCATAGTTGTTATTTTTTTACAGTTTTTTCTGTTTTCTACTTTTATTTTTTTTATTGGCACTTAATACTCTAATGAAATATTTTTATTGACTTTTTTTCAGGCATACTTATTAGAGCATTTAAAGGAAACAGGTTAAGTCTTTTTTTAGTTATGTTTATGGCTATATATAGTCTAAAACTTTTAGATTTTGATAATTTATTTCATTTATATATTTTTTTGGTCATTTGTAACATTTTTCTGTCAAAGTTCTTTGTTTATAAAGTTTAAAGTATTTACAAAGTTGTTTACAAAATTGTTTACAAAGATATTTGCTCAAAAAATTGTTTACAAAGTTATCACAACATGTTTATGTGCTTATAAAGTTGATGGTGTTTATAAAGTTAAAAGTGTTTATAAAATTGAAGGTGTTCATAAACTTAAAAGTTGAAGGTTTTTATAAAGTTGAAGGTTTTTATAAAGTTGAAGGTTTTTATAAAGTTGAAGGTGTTCATAAAGTTTAAGGTATTTATAAAGCTTTAAAACAATTTAGCTAATTTTATTATACAATTTAGTTCCAACCTAGGTTATAGTGGTTTTAAATTAGCTTTTGTATATTATGTGAGGTCAAAAGATTTATAGTAACTTTTAATTAAGGAAAAAACATAATTTTGAATTAAGCTTTTACAAGCTAATATTTAAAAGTTGTTTTTTAACATATATTTATTTTATTCAATAAAACATTTATTGAATAGAGTATAAAAAATGAATATTATTATGTTTGAAAAGAAAAAAATTAAATTTTCATGTATTATCTAAGAAAATAATTTTATACATTTTTGAAGTAATTTAAATTATTGCTTTATAAATAAACTTAAAATAACATAATTCATCTCCAGGTAGTACAATTTTCCCAGTTAAAATTTCTTTGTTAAAGTTATTTTGTAGAGAAATTTTTTTTTTTAAGCATTTGTTATTATTAATTTACAAATAATAATAAAAAAATGAAAAATTCAAATAATCAGTATATTACTTAATAAAGTAATGTACCAGGTATAATACCAATAGATTGTGGGATAAACGTATTAATTTGTCATTTTTGAACTGTTTCAATGTAATCTCTGGAAAATACACAATACTGACCAAGTTTGTGATGCAGTTGTAGAAAGTTAAATAAACAGTTACAATGAGTGCTTTCGTCATCATTAAAGATAAATAAATTGATGTCATTAAAACTTCAAACAAGATTTCATTTATTGTTTATAAAATGACAATAATGAACTGTTCCTTGCCAATCCATTTGTTTGTTTAATGGATAATGAAAAATAAAATTGTTATCTAAATGTTATTCAATAAATAAAAGCCATGAAGCTATATATGTTTGTTTTGTAATTCAATATTAAATAATTATTTTTTTTTAAATCATTTTTAAATTTTTAAAGAGAGAGAGAGATGTATTTCAGTGGTTTAAATTTTATTTTAATTTTTTGTTTTGTTTTGTTGAAAAAGTGTTATTGTCAAGATGGTAAGTATAAATTTATTTTAAATTAAAAAAAAGTAATTCAAGATAATTTTTAATTCAATTCATTTTTTTTTTGCCACATTTTATCATTTCAAATATTTTTTGGTATAATTATTTTATAGGTAATTTTGAATCAAAATGTTTCAAACATTTTAAAGAAGTAAATGATGGTTTGTCTTTGTTGGGTCAGTTTGTACCCTCCTGTGAGCCAGATGGAAGATATTCTAAGAAACAATGTCATGAAAACTATTGTTTTTGTGTAAACCAAGAAACTGGTGAAAAACTAAAAAATGCTGAAAGATCTGAAGATATTATTTGCGAAGACTTAAGTAAGACATTTTATTTTTGCACATATAAAAATATTTTGATAAAACTCTTTATGTAGCTTTTTTATTAGAACTTGGAAAAATTTATTTAGTAGATAATTTACGCTTAAATTTAGATTTGCGGATATATGGGAAAGTGGTTCTTCCGAACCCAGTATTACTAAATGAGTCTTGTTTGAGAATGACAGTAAGAGAGGATATTTTATGTCAAGTGGAAGAATGTGATATTCCCATTGTTGCCCAGTAAGATTAAATTATTTTTGTTTAAACAGCAGTTTTTATATACTTATTTATATTACAGGAATAATTTTATTTGTCAAAAATATATATATATATATATATATATATATATATATATATATAATTAATTAGTAAAAAACACTTATCTAACTTTTATCTTCGACTCGGAGTTTCACCATCGCGGGATCATCAGGAAGAGTTCCTAATCAGGAAGAGTTTACTAATTAATTATTGCTCTGTTCTTTAAGAACATTGAGCACTCTATTTGTAAAATACACTAACATAATTTACATATATATATATATATATATATATATATATATATATATATATATATATTTATATATACATACATATATATATATATATATATATATATATATATATATATATATATATATATATATATATATATATATATATATATATATATACATATATATATATAGCAAAATAGCCAGCCATTAATCTCTTTGATGATGTTAAAATGATGAGCTGTGAATCATGAATCTTGTATATGAGGTGGCTCCAGTTTTGTGAATTCTGTACCTGGTGGGATCAAATATCTAAACGACAATTATGAAAAATGATTTTAATGGAAACAATAGTATATGTGTCCCAAATCGTACTGTTTATGTTGTCTCTTTTTAACTTTAATTTGTTTAACTTACCTCACTATTTCTCAGTTTATTTTTTAAGATTTTCAAAGGATTTTTGCAAAAATGTGAGATGTGAGCTTACTACACATGATCCTTTGATCTGTTGCACTTGAAAAATTTTTGATGATTTTTCTATCAAAATACAAAATTATAGATTTGCCAATGTTGTTAATTTGACTAAAGTTTTCAATATAGTTGCAGTGGAGAGACAAAGTATTAAAAATATTTCCCCCAGCACTGGTAACAACAGAACTTATAAGTGCATTACCTGATTGTTGGAAATATATATTCCAATAGAATTTTTCAAACCATAAAGTGAGAAATGATAATTGTTATTTATAATATTATCCATCCACTTTTTTGGTAGCATTAAAGCAGAGATCAATTGATTACACATGATATCAGTTATATAGCTTTTGAAATGCATAATAAAATATATGTAATACATAATATGTTTTGAAATGCATAATAAAAAAAAAGTTTAAATAAAACTTTTTTGCTTTTTGGAAATACAGAAAAAAAACCTTACTAATTGTTAAATATTATTTTAGTTTTTGATACTAGTGACAATTTGAAAATCTTTAAAAAGAATTAAAATTCAAAAATTGAAACAATTGGCCTGAATTCTAGTCACAAAAATTCTAAACACACACAAAAAATCTAGCAATCACAATGGTATCTTATTATTATTTAGTCATACCATGTAATAAACTTCAAGCGCGACTGACAAAATTATTAACCTTATACATACATACACATATGCATACATACATATATACATACATATATACATTCATACATACATACATACATACATACATACATACATACATACATACATACATACATACATACATACATTCACTGAGAATTTTTTGAAATAGTTAAAACAGTGAAAATTATATCAAGCTGAAGCAAAATTGACATGCTAAATTAGTACTCTGTTAAAATTATGCTACAGTAAAAATGGATTAGTAGTATACACCTTAATCTTCTTAATCTTATTATTTATAATCATTCCTTATAATTATATTTCATTATGATTTATTACTAATATTATTATTATTATTATTGTTATTATTATTCTTCTTCTTCTTATTATTAAATTGCTGTAAGGTAATAAATATTTTGTTGTTGTTATTAAATTAATGGTAGAATGGTCACAATCCAGAGGTTTAAGGTTCAAATCCATTCTCTGGAAGTACAACACTCAACCTGTTTCTTTGCACAAAATCATGAAAAAGTTGCAAATAAATTTAAAAAAAATAAAGCTTCAGAATCATGGAAACAATGTTTTTATCAGTTGCCATAGTTAGCATATTAAAAGGGCATATTAAGGGTGTCCTTGCAAGAATATTGAGGGTGTCCTGTCAAGAATATTAAGGGTGTCCTTGCATGAATATTAAGGGTGTCTAGGCAAGGATTTTAAGGGTGTCCTGGCAAAAATAAAATTTAAACATTTTTGTGATTTTCGCTATTTTTACTTTTTTCAGGATAAAATTAAAGATTATGTAGTATATATGGCTCTTCATACATAATTGGTTCCTGTTTGTAATAAGTTTTCAGTGTTTAGTCTTCCATTTTTCAATGTTAACATCTCAAGTAACAAAAAAAAAATAAATAAATAAATAAATGAGATGAAAAGTGAGTGAGTTAGTTCTTGAAAAATAACTTTTTTTAAAACAAAAGTACCAGGATTTATAACAATAAGCAATTTCACTAATGATTGTATGTAATCATTTTAGACTTTATTAGTAGTTTCAATGGCCTAATGATTTGCTCTATAAAAGTGTTGACAAAGTCTTATATTTTTGTTTGTTGGAATTTTTTTTTCAGTTTAATTGAATTACAAAACAATACAATAAATAATAAATGTGTTTTTTTTTTAAATTATAGATTGGAAGTTAAAAATCCTCTAGTAAATAGTGATGGAACTATTTTGTATGAAATAGTGTTAAAAAATCCAAAATTGACACCTCATATTATAGAAGCAGTTTTAAACAATGGATGGTGTAAAAGTCAGCATGAACAAGTGTGGATTAAATATGGAGACTTTAACAATGATGTTGCACATAACATAACTCCTTTACCAAAACAGTCAGTTTTAAAATTTGATGTCAAGTTGATAGAATATAAAGATTCTGAAACAGGTTTTTTTCATTTAAAAAAAAAAGATTTTACATGCATAAACATATATATATATATATATATATATATATATATATATATATATATGTGTGTGTGTGTATACATATACACTAAGGTAAAATTAAAAGAAATTTGACATTGAATAGTGATAATTTATTGCTTTTGGATAATATAAGGTAAAAAGGAAAAAAAACATTTTGATCTTTTTAGGGTCTTCTTTTGCTGTCAGGGGGCATTAAATCACCATCACGGGTGATGCTTTTTATCATTATTTAATCACTTAGTAATTTGTTTATAAAATTTAATTTTGATTAGTGTTAATTGTTGCTTGCAGACTGTATAAGTTAAATAGGAAAAAATTTTTATTTTTTTTGTCTTCATTTGTTGCTAAAAGACCTTAATTAACCATATTTGTTGCTAAAAGACCTTAATTAACCATATTTGTTGCTAAGAGACCTTAATTAACCATATTTGTGCATTTTAGGCTATTTTTATAGTTATTAAAGTAGTTTTTAGAAATTATTTGATTTTATTTTAAATTATGATAAATTGTTACCATTGGATGAAATTAGGAAAATAGAATAGTAATCAAGTTTTTTTTTCGGGTTTCTTTTTTTGCTAGGGGACTTATATGGTGCATTTTTTAGGCTTTTTTTTGGTATTTAATTTTAATTTGATCATAAGGTTTTTAATGTTTTCCAAAATAAAACTATGGCTAAATTTATAAACCACTTTCTAATTATCTATTCTGTGATTATAACTAGCACTTTAAAAAAAAAATTTTTAATGCATTTTTAGGCTTTTTTAGTGTTTTAAATCACTTACTACCTTACTATTTATTATTATATAAATTGTAGTGATTCTTACTAGCACTTTTAAAAATTGTTATTTATTTATTTTGAAATAAAAATTTACTATTTCTTAGTATGTAAATGATTCTTATAAGAAAAGGTGAATCAAAGACTTCAGCAATAT
>NC_088928.1:55147500-55162500 GCF_038396675.1 Hydra vulgaris
CAACCAAATGACTAACAAAAACTATGCAATCAAAACAATTTTAGGCTTATGAGGAAATCAATTTCTTGTGAGAGGTGTTTTTGGGAGCAGATTTGTTTTGCTCTACATAGAAACCCTTTAAAGACCCCAGTGATTATGCTTGGGTTGATGTTAGAGTTTGGTTTTATTTGAACATTGGTTATCACATCCTTATGGTGTATTTGAAATTCATAAAATCCGTTCATTGTATTTGTAATAGATTTATCTAAAAAGTTAAGTTGTTATTTTCCGTTTTCAAGTTCAACAATATATTTTATGGAGGGGTTTTGTTCATTTAAAGTTTTAAGAAACAGTTCTTGTTTTTCTTTTGAATCGAATCGATTGCATTTCACTATATCATCATAACAGGGAACTTCATCTAAATTATATCTGCAGGCAGATATATCATAAAGGTTTTCCAATACACTATATGCAGCAGTTTGTGGTCCTTTTTTGCACTTTTTTCTGTTAATAATTTTCATTTTGTTATATGTTTTGACCAATTTTAAATAAATTGACCCAATTTTTATCAAGGGCAATTTTGGGTTTACAATTAACCAAATGTTTACAAGTTCTCTTTGAGTTTTATCAATTATGTCAGATTTGTTTTTAAATTCGGATTGTACGAAATAAAAGTATCTATAAATGTCTCCATATGTTGGTAAAACACTGGCAGGAAAATCACTTTTTGAACCTCTAATGAGTTTTTTTAGTAGTTAATCGTGTTTTTGGAGCCATTTTATAACAAGTTTTAGGACACAGCAATCATTATTTATGTTTAACCACTCCACAGTGGGCCAGGTGGTAGACAAAAGTAAAAAAAAAATACCTAAAAATTCTTAAAAGGTACATAATAATGTAACATTTTATAGCTTAAACATTCAGCTTCTATAAAATGTATATATTTTTGTAAAATAATTTGCCGTATGCTTCTTAGTTGTAGATTAAAAAGCCTTTTTTTTTAAAAAAAAATTTTGAATTTTTTTTTATAACTTGAAAATTTTTTTTGTGTTACTAATAAGCATAAAATTGTTTTCATTTGCATAATTTAACAAAATCAAGTATTGTCTTTCAAATGAGCTGTTGCAACACTATTTTGCACATAAGTTATGTCAAATAAAATGATTTCAGATGACAGCATATTTGAAGTACTTTTTTCAGTTCAAATTTCACTTTTACAGTCCCAGGTGGTCCAGTAATTTAAGACTTGAAATATTAATTGTTCAATATGTATATTATCAATATAAATTTAGTTTATAATTCGCGGATGTCCGCCTGGTCAAAAATAATGATTTTTACAAGTTACTGATGTATCCGATTTTATGCGGCAAAAACATTATATGTATTTTATTCTAAATGGTTATGTAATAATTGGGTCTCAGTAAGTCTAGCTTAGTATTATAAACTTGTTTTGATATTAATACATCTTAAAATATCTATTTATAAATAATTTGTAACTATGTTTTAAATTACTTATAAATTATAAGTAATTTTAACTGCAAAATGAATGTTGCCAAGTATTTCAGGTATCACGATCAACCAAATAAAAAAATCCTCAGTACCACTACATTTGTAGTATGATGATACTTTGTGTGATAGTATTGGAGTAGTTCAATAAAGTTGTTACTTTAGTCCAGTTTATCTTCATTATGGTTAATAAAATATGTGGTTGCTAAGCAATTTAGGTGTCCTTAACAACCCTAAAATAAAACTAATGTCACCATTTAAATCGCAATCCTCAAATTAGTAAACAGTGCAAAAATGGTCCTTAAGTCTTTTTTATATGACCAGTTATTAGTTTTGTCTAGTAAAAGTGAATTCTGGCCCACTGTGCGCTTGCTTGTTTACAATTTTTTTTAAACAAGTTTTTCCTGCATTAACAAAAATTTTTCTTTTCTATTGAATTGCAAATGCCGTAAAAAGTGAAAAAATTTGTACTTATAAACCTTAATATGATAAAATTGATTCAACTTTGTTAAAATTTTTTAGTTCTTTATTAGTTTAAAACTCTAGCTATCTGAGGGGACAGGTATGTGAATTCAAAAATCAACCTCCCTTAATATATATATATATATATATATATATATATATATATATATATATATATATATATATATATATATATATATATATATATATATATATATATATATATATATATATATATATATATATATATATATATAAATTATGTTAGTGTATTTTACAAATAGAGTGCTCAATGTTCTTAAAGAACAGAGCAATAATAAATTAGTAAAAAACACTTATCTAACTTTTATATTCTACTTTAAGTTTCACCATTGCTATATCATCAGGACGAGTCTCAAGAACTCTTCCTGATGATCCAGGAATGGTGAAACTTAAAGCAGAAGATAAAAGTTATATACGTGTTTTTTACTAATTTATTTTTGCCCTGTTCTTTAAGAACATTGAGCACTCTATTTGTAAAATACACTAACATAATTTATATATATATATAAATATATATATATATATATATATATATGTATATATATAAAATATATATGTATATACATATATATATATATATATATATATATATATACAGTGGGCAAAATAATTGTCCGTACATTAATGAAAAATAAGGTTTTTTGAAAAAAGCTCTAAAACTTCAAATGATAGAAAAAAATAAATTAAACCAATAGATGGCGCACAAGAAAACAAATAAAAATGATACACCATCTTTAATTTTCTCCCGACAATTTAAATTATAATTAACTTATTTAAAAGTTTTAAAAATTTTAAAACCAAAAAATTGTCCGTACATTTGATTTAAAAGGTAAAATTTTGTTTATAAATGATTTTTATATTAATATCTTGTACTTTTAGGTTAAATAATACTATAATAAATAAAAATAAACCTTTTCTTAACTACGTGGCTATGGAAGAAAAAAGAAAAGAATATAGTATTGACTTACGTAAATGAGTAATTTTTGATAGGGAAAATGAATTATCAATTAGAAAAGTTGCAAAAATGTTGAAAATGCCACCAAGCTCTGTTCAATATATATGGGAAAAGTATTTAAAAACAAAATCAGTGGCAAATAATGGTGTACGAGGCAGATAAAGATCAACAACGCCAAGAGTTGACAGGTGCATAGTTGGGAAAATCGAGCAGAATAGAAGAAAAAATGCCGTAGAAGTATTAAAAGAGCTGGAAAATGAATTAAATATTAAATTATCGCCACAAACAATTAGGAACAGACTGCATGAAGCCAATATTTTTGCACGGACACCTCGGAGAAAACCATTCATCAGCATTGTGAACAAGAGAAAACGGTTGCAGTGGGCAAAGGAACATGTTCTGAAGGATGATACATTCTGGAATATGATTATTTGGTCAGACGAGAGTAAATTTAATTTATATGGAGCTGATGGTGGTGCAAAAGTTTACAGAAAAGTCGGAGAAGAATATAATGTGAAGTGTTTGAAGGCAACATTTAAATTTTGTGGTAGAAATGTTATGGTTTGGGGCTGCATGAGTGCGTCCAGTGTTGGCAAAATTGAATTTATTGATGAGAAAATGGATCAACAATTATATAGATTCATATTAGAACGGAATTTGGTGGCTTCGGCAGGAAAATTAGGACTTGGAACGGAATTTATATTCCAACATGACAACGATCCAAAGCACAAAGCTGGATCTGTAACCAGATATCTTGCTGCAAATGACATTAACGTGTTGGATTGGGTTGCACAATCGCCTGATTCGAACCCTATAGAACATTTATGGTCGGTGGTGGAAAAAAAGAATGAAAGATCGAGCTCCAAAGAATAAAAACGAGCTCAAAGAATTGGTTTTAGATGTTTGGTCATCAATTAACTAAGAAATTATGTCTAAACTTGTCTCATCAATGAAAAATCGTTGTAGAGCAGTTATTGAAGCTGATGGTGGTCCAACAATATATTTATTTAATTTTAACTAATTTTAATTTAAAAATTAACATAGTGTACGGACAATTTTTTTGTTTAAACTTTAAACTCTTTTCAAATAAACTTATATAACTTTTCATATATTAATATATTTTTAACTAATACACTTAAAATTACTTTAATATTATAATATTTCTTTAAAAACTCTTAATTACAACTATCTAAATACTTTTAAATGTTGTTTTGATCAAATATAGATACTTTTCATTAATGTACGCACAATTATTTTGCCCACTGTATATATAAATATATATATATATATATATAAATATATATATATATATATATATATATATATATATATATATATATATATATATATATATATATATATATATATATATATGTTTATATATATGCTTTAAGAAAATAACGAAAGAACTTTTGCAAAATGGTCACCTATATGACATAGACTACCTTGCAAAATTTTAGCACTGATATCAAATGGGTTTTGGAGATAATGCTACATTAAAATCAGCTATTTTTAGCAGTTTTTTTTGTTTGGCGGCCATTTTGATTTTACTAAACATGTAATTAAGCTGAAAATTAGTACCAGTATAGTTTTTAGGACGAGGAATCAGAAAATGATATTTGTTTTTAATGAAAATATTTAGAACTATATCAATATGGGGACTATACTTCACCTATTGCTTTTTTAAAATTTTAGCAAAGGCGGAAAGAAAGCCTGGTAACTATGGTAGCATTATTTTTTTAGAATTGTTTTTCGTTTTGTATTAAAGTATTGTATATTAAACAGTGTTTTGGTGCAAAATTGAGAGGTGGGTTTTTTGAGGATTTTTATAAATAATTAAACGAATTATGAAAATATTAAATGAATAATGAAAAAGTTTGGATGTTACTTATTAAGAAACTACTTATTTTGAAAACTTTCATTATAAAAAAAACAAACATCAATAATTAAAATAAAAAGTTCATAATAAATGTAATATATTGAGTCTAAAAAATTAAATAAATACAAGTTTTAAATAAAAAACTAGTCAATAAAAAACCAGAACTTGCATCTCATTAATTCATAAATTGCTTATAAAAGAAAACTTGTGTAATATGATTGAGTTAATTTAAAGATTGGATTTTGGGCAAATCATCTGCGTCTATGTGGCATATGCACACTGCTTTTAAAGATATTGGTTTTTTTATCATAATTAAAATATGTGGCTTAGGAACCCAACAACAATCAACTCTACTTGGCCAGTGTAATGAAGTATTAAGTAAATGAGGATGCGTGAATTTTACAAGGGCGTCTTTATTTCTTTCATCAACTTTAAATACCAAACCAACCCAGTTTAACATATCATATTTGCAGATATAATATTTTCCTGCAATGATTTCTTGAAGACATTGTATTGAGTCAGTAAGGTTGAATGTTAGATTAAATTCCTCCTGCTCAAAGACTCTTTTGACATTTATGCTTGTTGCATCCTGCGGAATAAATTGGTGGAAACTTCTTGTACCAGGTTAAGTCTTTGCATTATTCAATTGGAGAGTCAAAGATTTACGGAGTAATAAAATATCTTCGCCTTTTAAAAAAAAAGAAGTGGGTGCCAAATATGTTATCTTTTGAAAAATTGAACATTTCTTCAGCATTCTGAGTTTGTAAGTCAATTGGACATTAAAGACTAGCACTCAAAACAAGTCTTTTAACTGTTCCACCAATGCAATCACATGGCGACTTTTCATGTGGCGTTGCAAAGAAATTCCATTTACATTGCATCCCAAAATCTTCAACATAATGGCATAAATTTAAAAAATGTTTGCAATTTTTGTATTGGCCAGCGCAACAATCAGAGAAATAATAGATTTGGAAACATTTCTTGTACAAATTGGACAGTTCTTTTTACTATACAATAAATAAATCCAACATTATGTGTTAAGTAATCAGATATTAAACATAAAGGCAATGGTTCACTTTTAGTAGCACTCTCATTATTTTTCTTATAAAGAACTACAGGATGTAGTGTGCATTGCTGTTGGTTCCAGTGGTAACTCTGGATTCCGTCTTGTATGACAAATTAAAAGTTTTCTGCAAAATCAACCAAAACAATAATTTAATTTATGGGTATAGATGACTTTAATGTATTTAAATATTTAGCTTGTCCTTTAGCAATATAAGAGTGAGATCTTATGCTACCAAGTTTTTCAAGACTTTCATTGAATTCGCTTATTGTGTAACTTAAAAGCTTTATCTGTCTATCTGTTGTACTCCACTGTTTTTATTCAATTATTTCATCTTCATCAACTTTGTCATTCTCTTCAAATGATCCTTCATTTTGAAATAGATTTGCAGTTATATAATTGATAATATTTTGAATTCCAGGGCAACGAATACATCTATGGACCATGCATTCCCTTGACTCTCTGCTACAAACAATCTTCTCAATATGTTCATAGTAACTCATTTCCAGTTTAACTGTGCTAAACATAAGCTTTAGGTTTTGGTGTATTGCACATATACAAACAGCATGGGTTGTTTTTTGACCACCATAAATACACCATTTTGGCTTTAACTGAGCAAATTTAGAAAATCCTATTTTAGATTGAGCGTGCTCTAGTTTGAATTCAATAAATAATTCCTTTAAGTCGCAAAGAAGTAATCACTTTGATACATGTTCATTTTTGGATACACTTACAAAATCTTTTATACCTGGCAACTACCAGTTGAACTGATCATTACAATAGAAGCTTTCCACCTTATCAATGATATCTGATTCAATTCTAACAATGTTAGTTTTTCTGGAAGTGTTAATATTCCTTTTTCAAATTTAAGTTTTCTTGCTTTAGTTATGGTTGACTTTGAAATATTGAATACTTCAGCTGCTTTTCTTAAAGACCATGAATCTGGAACCAATGTTCAAATTTGAATTTAGAATCTATTCTCTTCTGTTTGCCGTTTTCAGCTTTTTTTGCATTGGTAGTATCAATATATCTAGATCTTCAGCTTTCTTCTGATGTTCAAAATTGGGGTCCTCAGTAACATCATTTTTCATGTCTTTTGTGTTAACATTGAGGATAACTGATAGCTTTTTTGACATAACGTTAGTAGCTTGCATTACTTTTCTTTTCCCTAGAGAAATTTTAGCATGTTGTGGAACTTCATGAAATTTTACTGGTGATTCATTTAATTTATCAAAACTGGTGTTTATAAGTTCTTTTTCTTGTGCAATTTCTATATCTTCATCAAAAAATGTTCCAGAAATCCTCTTCACCATTGTGATTCTGTAAGGTTGACTAATATTTTTTTTACCGCTATCAATTTTTTTTTACCGCTTCTTTTTGACTTGAGTGTCACATTTTAAAACCAGGTTTCAATACCAATTGAACACATATCTTTTGCCAGTTAAATATCAATTCCTTGCAAACCACCTATAAATATATTATAAATGAAAAAAAATTTGCCAAAATTAGGAAATAATAATTTAGATAATTTAATAATTTTAGAAATAAAATAAAAAATTTTTTCAAACTAGTTGAAAGTGTACTAGATGTATTTTTTGTAAATAGACAGCACAATAAGTTAAGAACATATACATTTACCTTTTATACTAGTTTTATGCCTTTTAAATGGGTCAATACAATTTTTGTGGGAGTTGGCAAAACGGTTATGTAAAAGCTGCTCATGATGTAAACAGATTTTAACATTAACATTTGATATTAACAGTCAAGATCTCCATAATAATAAATTTCTATCTCTCTCTCTCTCTCTCTGAATAGCTTGATAAATCTTTCAATCCAATTGATTTAGTGTACACCATTTTATGACATTGATCATTTAATAAAATACCAACTGTACACAAAACTTGTTCATTTTATTCTTTTAATTTTTTATCAAACTATAAATAAACACAAAATACACAGACATATATACATTTATTTAAAATGTAGAAAACTTTTATCATTAGTATTTTTAAATATGGTATTAAATATTTACTATTTTTTAAATGTTGATTATAACTTTTTATTTTATTTTAATGATTAACTACAGAAAAAGAAAAACATCTGGCGAAATTTCAGACTAATACTAAGTCTTAACGTTTTAATATTGAGTGTTTCTTTTGTTTTAGTAAAAGATAACATAATATGTCATTAATTAGAAAGCATAAAACTATTTAAAAAAGAAATATCGATTTTAATTAAATTTCTTTAAATAATAGGTTAATTGAGTTTTCTTTAGTATAATTTTTGATGACTAATAAAAATTATCAATGTCAATTATTTTAAAAAGAAATCATGAACACAGACCTATAATACTCATTTTTTCACATAATACTCCTATATTTTTATAAAAAATTTCAAAAAACCCACCTCTAAATTTTACACCAAAACACTCTTTAATATATCTATTTTAATAAAAACAAAAAGCAATTCTAAAAAAATTAATGCTACCATGGTTACCAGGCTTCCTTTCCGCCTTCTAGCAATAGGTGAAGTACAGTCCCCATATTGATATAGTTCTAAATATTTTCATTAAAAACAAATATCATATTCAGATTCCTTGTCCTAAAAACTATACTGGTGCTAATTTTCAGCTTAATTACATGTTTAGTAAAATCAAAATGGCCGCGGAACAAAAAAAAACTGCTAAAAATAGCTGATTTTAAAGTAGCAATATCTCCAAAACCCATTTGATATCAGTGCTAAAATTTTGCACGGTAGTCTATGTTAGATAGGTGACCATTTTTACAAAGTATGAAGAAAATCTGAGATGGTGGGTTACATGCCTGTCCCGCTTTCTCATGGAATACCTCATTTAAAGTTTTAAATAACAATGCTTAGTTAAAGCACATTTTTATTTTAAATTTGTGTAAGGTAAGTTAAAACAACATGCATTTACTAAAGTTCTGGCGCTTTTTTGCTAAGTTTTTGTTTACAAAATGAATTACATTATCAAGTAATTATTATTTCATCACGTTGGTTTGACAAGGTTTCAACTGAAACTTTTTATATTAGGAGAATTTAGCAAAAAAATCTTTCTTTTTTTTTTTATGTAAATTAAAATTATTTATATTTACTATTCTCCTAATATAAAAAAATCAGTTGGAATCTTTTTTATTTTTGTTTTAATAAAACAAATTGTTTGTTTGGGGGTTCATCTATAAAACATGTCACCCTATATTTCTCAACCTCTTCCCTGCTGTCACAAACGATCACATATACCCCTCTCCATCCTAAACTGTAATAGCAGTTTTTACGTCAAAAATATTTTAAGAGATTAAAATGTAAATAGTTTGCAGCATTTTAAAAATTCAACCTAATGAAAATAAGGTAATACAAATAAACGTAAGAAGTGTAAGTAAAAAACTTCGACAAACCAAAAATTTTCTTATTTAAATGACTCTTATAAGTCTTAATAAAGTTGTAATACTAAAGTTGCTCCTCGACTTGCGGTAAAACTATTTTTGATTTGATAACTTTCATAAATGTTATGAAAAATCACTCAGGAAGAGTGCCACCAGTTTTTTAAAATTTCCTTTGTTAATTAATTATAGTGAATGAGTTCAATACTTTTGCAATTCTTTTGTTACGTAATTCTAACTCTTAATTATAGATATAAAAATCCACAATAAAAATCGCTTGGTAATGTAAGTGATGTAACGTAAATTAAATACATAGTATTAAAAAACAAGTTTATTTTCCTTAGCCAGTCACCTCTGATAAACTTTAATATATTTTTTAAATTGGTATAGAATTCCTAACATCTTGTGAAAGTTTCTGGTGCAAACCGCTTTACCGATTTGCAGAAATCTGACCTAAAAGTTGAAGCAATTATTTTACCTTATTTTCCATGTAACGTAAGTTAAGTGGCACTTTCAGTAATAAGTTTGCCCTCTTTTGTAATTCTCTGCAACATAAACATGATTTCCTTATTACAAAAAAACAAATTTTTTAATAAAATTTTTTTTTCGTATAGTAGCGCTACTGATGAAACTATAAAAGGCCTCTAGTGCTAAATTTTTTAATAAAAGTTGTATAATTAAATAAATCATTTTTAAGAAAATAAAACTTTTTAGATTATTTTTATTGTTATATATATATATATATATATATAATATATATATATATATATATATATATATATATATATATATATAGAAATATGTCCCAAGGATGTGCCAATAGTCTCATGTGGCTTAAATCCATGTAAAAAATTATCTTGTGTTGACTATCCAGCAGCTGTATGCAAGCCAAACTACTGTGGAGGGTGCACAGCTGAGTTTTTTGTTGGTGAAACAAAAGTAGATTGCAGTAAGCAAATTGTTTTATTGAGATTTTTTTTATGATTATTGAATAATGGTAAAGAATAAAATTTTTCTTCTATTTTTATTCCACAGAAAATACATCTTGTAATGACATATGTCCTTTATTATATGATCCAAAGTGTGCTTCAAATGGTGTGGAGTATTCTAATCTCTGCAGTTTTCAATTAGCTCAATGTAAAGATAACACTATTACATTGGCAAAAGATGGACCTTGTCAAACTGGTAAATTTTTTGAAATGTACTAAATAATTTTTTTTTTTAATAGAGAAGTAGTCTGTCTTTTTTAAAGTAAATGTGGTGTCAAATAAGTGTAGAATTAAATTTTTAGTAGTAAATTTTTTAGTGGGTGCATATATAAAACTGAGTTTTATGGTTTTAAGAGTGGAAGACAGTTTTGTATTCTGAACTCTGTCATAGCATTCAAAGAGAAACAGCTATACAAAATCAGAGTAATAAATGTGTGAGTTGTTAAGACCGCCTCATTAATAGTTAATTTAAGATTCTTTTTAAATTTTTCAGATTTGTTGAGAGAGACATGACTAATGCAGGGGTTACCTTAAGGTTTGTTAACAGAGACATGACTAACAGAGTCATGGCTATTGTTGGGTGTATCTTTAAATTTGTTAACAGAAACATGACTATTGATGGGTTTATCTTTTAGGTATTCTATTTATATAAAGCATTTTTGACTTTCAGAAATCATGGTATTTACTTTTGTTATTTGTTGTCATTTCTAAGTTATAGTATTATTATTTATTTTTATTATTTACATAGACTCCAATTGTCATATATTTAGCCTTGTCACATTTTTATCTCAACTATTTGTTTATTTGCACTTCAATAGTCATATACATTAGCCTTTTTCTTAATCCTAACTAATTGTTTATTTAGCTTTTACATTTTTTTCTTTGTTCATTATGATTGCTGATTTTTAAATAATGGTTCTTTATCATCTTGATTTCATCTATTTTAGTATTGTTTGTTTTTGTTGGCTTTAAAAGCTGAATAGACTGCTAAAATACCAATGTGCTTGCTAGTAGAAGTTTAAATTAAGTATTTTATTTTTCTACTAAAAGAACTTTGGTAAATGCCAAACAAAAGCTTGACTGATCTTATATCTTCTAAACAAAATTTTGATTAAAAAATGGTATGCAGATTTTCATTCAAAGTAATGTCTATAATCTTGTCAATACCATGCTTATCTATGAAAAATGATTAAATAACTAAAAATTATTCCTCAATCTCAATTACAATTAAAAACATTTAATTGAGCATGATTCATAATTAAACACATTTCGGGAATTTTCTTTTACCTTGTGACAGTTAATTGGTATTGTACCAAGTGTACTGAACAGTGTCAGTGTTGACATATACAAAAACTTGGTCTAAATTCTTATTGCCTTGTTGTATATATATTTTTTTTTCAGTTTATTTTTTACCTACTGTAACTGTCCTTAGTTACTATCCTTGTATCACAGATATCTCTGTAGATTATCCTTGCATCACAGATATCTCTGTAGATTATCCTTGCATCACAGATATCTCTGTAGATTATCCTTGCATCACAGATATCTCTGTAGATTGTTTTTAATGAAAAATAATAATTATAATAAATCATTTTAAATTTAGATTTGCGGATATACGGGAAATTGGTTCTTCCAAACCCAGCAATACTAAAGGGATCTTGTTTAAGTATAACCATAAAAGAGAATATTTTATGTGGAATGAAAAAGTGTGATATTCCAATTATTGATATGTAAGATTCAATATTTTTTTATCAATATAAAATATATATTTGTTAATATATATATATATATATATATATATATATATATATATATATATATATATATATATATATATATATATATATATATATATATTAACAATATATATATATATATATATATATATATATATATATATATATATATATATATATATATATATATATATATATAAACTAATATAAAATGCAATCTCTGAATAAACTATAAATAGTATAATTATAAAATTACAATAAAATTTATTGAATAATTTTAAAAAATGTAAAAAGAAAAAAAAAAAAAAATCAAACAGTTAAGAAGTAGCAAAATAAATTATAATCTATAAATTAAAAAAAAAATAATCATATAGAAATGATTGCTTGTTGACCAATAATACATAGGATAAATTTGCCTAATTTTGGTCAATATTCAGATAGTTTAATTTGTTTTCAAAGGGAAACATTTTGTCATGGAATTTTTTTTTAATAGATAAAGAATGGTTATAAATTAATATGGTTTTTACATATTGATGCACCAAAAAATCAAACCAAAAATATTGTTTTACATGTTCTGATAGATGTACTCAAACTTTATATTGATCTGCTTTTACATTATGATATTTTGTAAAACTTTTTGTTTTAATAAAATTTAAGTAAATGTGACTGACTTAAAATAGTGACCGAAAAACTAACTTACCCTATTTAATATGTAAATAATTTTTATTTTTTAATGTTAATTATAAACTTATAATTTTTTATGTATAAAAATATAAGATTGGATTTTAAAATTTCTCAAGGATGTTCATCATAAATTTAGAATTCTTTTTGTATAAGATCAGTTTTGTATATTTGTATATCAGATCAGGTTTTTAAAATTTCTCAAGGATGATGGATTTGCAATCATCTGAAAGAGATTTCCACTTGTTGATTACAAATATAGTAAAAAAGTTTTTTTAAAAAAACAAATAACAATACAATTCATTCTGTTTGAAAGCATAATCTCTTGTAACTGAACTGTTTACCATTTTTGATGCAATTCTGAAATAGCTATCTGCAGGGCCTTCGGTTCATACAATGACTTTTAGCTTGGATTTGGTAGGAACTTTTTAGATATAATGAACTTTTATTGTAGCAAAAAAAAAAGTTGTTTTTTATTGTTCATTGTTTTTTTTTTTTTTTTTTATAATGTTAATAAAATCGACATTTTAAAACTTAAAGTCTTAAAAATATATAAGAATATATATAAATATATAAAAATAAAAATTATAAGTGTAAAAATTATATTTTATTAAATGTATTTATTTATTATTTAATATATATATATATATATATATATATATATATATATATATATATATATATATATATATATATATATATATATATATATATATATATATATATAAAAGACTCTTTGTATTTAAAGAAGGCAAAATTAAGTATACTTTATGTCAGAACCATTAAATTTAATTTAAGAAATTAATTTAATATTATTGTTTTTAAAAAACCACAAAAATGCTAGCTATTAGACTAAAATGTTTTTAAAACCATTCAGAATATTTTTTTTTTAAATAAATAAACATTGTGAATGTTTTTATTTTTTTTATTTTACTGTTTACATACATCAACTGATAAATTGGTACAATGTGCAAGAAGTGCTGCTTCATTGACTGACAGATAGGTAAAACATGCGAGGAGTGCTTCTGCATTGACTGACACATAGGTAAACATGGGAGGAATGCTGCTACATTCACTGAGGATTTCAGTGAGAACAGCCAATCTATCAATTTGAAGAAAAAAAATTTTTAAGTTTGTAAACTTTAAAGTTTCAAAAAGTCAAGTTTAGTTTTTAACAAAACATTAAAAATTTTACTTGTATAATTGTATAATTTTACTTGAATAATTTTGGGTATAGTTACTAAAAATCTAGAACATTTTTTGAATGGTAAAAAAGTAAGCTTTAAAAGCTCTTGATAGAAAATCTTGATAAGACACCTGAAAAAAAGAGTTAGTGCAATTTTTTATTATACTTTTAATCTATTTGTACCTTTTAACCTGTAATGCTCTTGCCTAAAGCAATATTCATATTGTTATCAAAGTATTATTTGAAACATCAGCACAGAATGTTTAGAAGTAAAAAATGTTAAATACAGAAAGTTAACTTCATAAATCTATAATTTTTTCTCCTACTTTAAAAGTGAGAAATAATAAGGTAGAATGACTACTTACTTAAACTTTTTTTATTTTGTTGTCAAAATATCAAAAAAAAATTTGACGTTCTATTTATGTCAGAATTGTACTTGCACTATTTAGGCTTTTTTTGTTTTTGTCATATATTTAAATTCTAATGTTATTATAGTTAATTAACCTCTTAGAAATTTACAAGTGTATTACTGTGACTACTTCTTTTCAAAATTTTGTTTATTATTTTCATTTGATAATAAATTATTTTATGTACGTCAGAATTGGTTAAATTGTTTTAAAAGAAATTTAAATTTGTTCTGTATTTATAGGATATGTTCTGTATTTACAGATTTTTGTTTTATATTTGTAGAACTTGTTCTGTATTTATAGAATTTGTTCTGAATTTATAGAATTGAGGCAAGAAATCCAGTAGTAAGTAGCGATGGAGAAATTTTCTACGAGTTCATATTAAAAAATCCAAAATCAACTCCTCATGTTATAGAAGCAGTTTTAAACAATGGATGGTGTAAGGGTCAACATGAAAAAGTTTGGGTAAAATATGGAGACTATAAGAATGATGCTCTTTATATTATAAACCCTCTACCAAATCTGACTGTTCTAGAAGTTGATATCAAGATGAAAGAATATGTTCGATCTGAAACAGGTATTTTTATCTTTTGTTTTTCTTAAAGCTGTCGCACTTAATAAAAACATCTAATAGTCATTATTATTTAATTCATTGTAGAAAAATATTGCATTTCAAAGGTTTGTTTTACAACACTGTTTGCCCTCCCCCTTCCCTTT